>NW_019943960.1:38061-96160 GCF_002910315.2 Salvelinus sp. IW2-2015
TATTGGGAACAGACAGTCAAGCCGGCAGTATTGGGAACAGACAGTCAAGCCAGCAGTATTGGGAACAGACAGTCAAGCCAGCAGTATTGGGAACATAGGTGACTCGTTTCAGGAAACTAGGCGTAACAAATCAAACTATTTGTCACATGCGCTGAATACAACAGGTGTAGTAGACCTTACAGTGAAACGCTTACTTACAAGCCCTTAACCAACAATGCAGTTTTATGGAAAAAAGTATTAAATAAATAAACTGAAAAATAAAATAAAAAAGGAGCTCAAATAAAATAACAGTAGTGAGGCGGGGGCACCGGTTAGTCGAGGTAATCGAGGTAATACGTACATGTAGGTAGAGTGACTATCATTGATAAGTAGAGTAGCAGAAGTGTAAAAATGGGAGGTGGGGGCAATGCAAATAGTCCACCTAGCCATTTGATTAGCTGTTCAGAAGTCTTATGGCTTGGGGGGGTAGAAGCTGTTAAGAAGCCTTTTGGACCTAGACTTGACGCTTCGGTACCGCTTGCCGTGCGGTAGCAGAGAACAGTCTATGACTTGGCTGACTGGAGTCTTTGGACATTTTTTGGGCCTTCCTCTGACACCACCTGGTATAGAGGTCCTGGACGGCAGGAAGCTTGCCCCCCCCACTACCCTCTGTGGTGCCTTGCGGTTGGAGGCCGAGCAGTTGCCATACCAGGCAGTGATGCAACCAGTCAGCATGCTCTCGATGGTGCGGTGTAAAACTTTGAGGATCTGAGGACCCAAGCCAAATCTTTTCAGTCTCCTGGGGGGGAATAGGCGTTGTCGTGCCCTCTTCACGACTGTCTTGGTGTGTTTGGACCATGATAGTTGGTGATGTGGACACCAAGGAACTTGAAACTCTCAACCTGCTACACTACAGCCCCGTCAATGAGAATGGGGGCGTGCCCGGTCCTCCTTCTTCTGTAGCCCACAATCATCTTCTTTGTCTTGATCACGTTGAGGGAGAGGTTGTTGTCCTGGCACCACACTGCCAGGTCTCTGACCTCCTCCCTATAGGCTGTCTCATCGTTGTTGGTGATCAGGCCTACCACTGTTGTGTCATCTGCAAACTTAATGATGGTGTTGGAGTCGTGCCTGGCCGTGCAGTCATGAGTGAATAGGGGGTACAGGAGGGGACTGAGCACACACCCCTGGGGGGCCCCTGTGTTGAGGATCAGCGTGGCAGATGTATTGTTTTTTTAACTTTATTTTTTTATTTAACTAGGCAAGTCAGTTAAAAAAAATATATCTTATTTACAATGACGGCCTACCAGGGAACAGTGGGTTAAATGCCTTGTTCAGGGGCAGAACAACAGTTTTACCTTGTCAGCTCGGGGATTCAATCCAGCAACCTTTTGGTTACTGGCCCAACGCTCTAACCTCTAGGCTACCTGTTACCTACCCTAACCACCTGTGGGCAGCCTGCCAGGAAGTCCAGGATCCAGTTGCAGAGGGAGGTGTTCAGTCCCAGGGTCCTTAGCTTAGTGATGAGCTTTGAGGGTACTATGGTGTTGAACGCTGAGCTGTAGTCAATGAATAGCAATCTCACATAGGTGCTCCTTTTGTCCAGGTGGGAGAGGGCAGTGTGGAGTGCAATAGAGATTGCATCATCTGTGGATCTGTTTGGGCGGTATGCAAATTGGAGTGGGTCTAGGGTTTCCGGCATGATGGTGTTGATGTGAGCCATGACCAGCCTTTCAAAGCACTTCATGGCTACGGACGTGAGTGCTACAGGTCTGTAGTCATTTAGGCAGGTTACCTTTGTGTTCTTGGGCACAGGGACTATGGTGGTCTGCTTGAAACATGTTGGTATTACAGACTCAGTCAGGGACAGGTTGAAAATGTCAGTGAAGACACTTGCCAGTTGGTCAGTGCATGATTCATGCAGGGCAGTAACGTTATGAGTTGGGATTATGGTTCATTGTTTAGCTAGCTAGCTACATGACTAAACAAAAGACTCCACTATGCAAGTAACTATTTCAATAGAATGCTTATGATGTCACAGCGACAACTGTCGATATACATAGCTGGTAAATTCACTCTGGCTATCTACTCCGATTTCAGAGCACTCTCGTCTGAGTGTGCCAGAGCGCAGAACAACTGACGAATTTACGGACGCTCAACACCGGTTGAATATGGCCGGTGTCAGTAAAAGTTGTCAAAAAAGCTTAACTAAATTATTGCCAGCAGCACAGTAGCAGTCACCAACGTTCTGGATAACATGAAAACAGCCTAACCAGCTCTGCTAGGGCGAGTAAAATGGTCAGAGTGAGCTGTTCTCTCATTTGTGTCTGGAAGTAGCTAGCCAAAGTTAGCCAGTTAGCTTCGGTGCTTGACTGCTGTTGTTTTCCCTCTTTTCCTCTAACCCATCATTGTAAAATAATAATTTCTTATTAACCGACTTGCCTAGTTTAATAAAGGTTAAATATTTTTTTTAATCTGGTGGGCCCCTGTGAAACTGCGGTAAGCCACTGGGTGTAGAGACAAGAGTACAATGGCCACTGCAATTAGAGACTGACTGACAGGCTCTGAATAACCCAGGGGGAATCTAGCCTAAATAAACATACTGCAGCCAGCGCTGCCCAGTGTACCCTCAGCCCTACCCTCCCTACCCACCCACCCCTCCTTACCCTACCCACCCCACCCTACACTCCCTGCCCACCATCCAGCCTCTGCTTTTTCACTGGCATCTCCAACCAGTCCGGCAACAGAACTTCCTGCCAGCGGCGGATCACATGAGTCTCAGGAGGAGGGGAAGTCATGGTGGCTTCTCTGTGGCTGGGCCTGTGGCTGGGCCTGTGGCAACGACAGTGACATCACCTTGACCCAGCCCTCTCGGTTGGATTTGCATCACCATGAAGGAATGTGACCCTCTGGTAGCGGCAGAGACAGCAAAGCCACAATTCTACACTAAATTTACGACATTAAAAAGGACTAATGCCAGAGGGCGACGGATTAACACGGCCTGACAAAAAAAGACTATAGACACCGACAGCTTCTATCGATTCATAATTCTACTACAGATACATTCATTCTACTTAGAGAACAACGTAGACTATATGGTTCTGGGTCCATTCAAAATATTCCAAATTGATCTTGACAGCTTCTGTTAATATTTACATTTTAGTCCTTTAGTAGACGCTCGTCCAGAGTGACTTACGGCAGTGAGTTTATTTTAATACAGATATCTATAGATATATTCTACATATGTAGACACCTGACTGTCAAGTCCTATTCTACTTACAAACGACTACAGCAAGCTACAAACATAGACACACTGGGCCGAAATAGAAGTGTTTGAAAACGTTGGGTGGCTCCCCGTCCCTTGCCTCGATACCCATTTACAGCTAGACCCCCCCCCCGGGTAGATCTGATTTGAGTGACAGCTAGAGATCCTAAGGAAAGGAACGGGACCACGCGACAGTCCTGACTTGTTTGGTCCAGTTGTAGACTATAAAACAGGTGTGGGAGGTCAGACACAAAATGACACGCAATGGCTGTCTATTCCAGAAGACTTTCAGTAGACAGTACATTAGTGTGTTCAGTAGTAGTACAGTAGTGTTATAGAACAGTTAGTGTTTCAGTAGACAGTACATTAGTGTTTCATAGACATCATTAGTGTGTCAGTAGACAGTACATTAGTGTTTCAGTAGACAGTACATTAGTGTTTCAGTAGACGTTACAGTATAGTGTTTCAGTAGACTGTACATTAGTGTTTCAGTAGAACAGTAATAGTGTTTCAGTAGACGTACATGAGTGTTTCAGTAGACGTACAGTAGTGTTTCAGTAGACAGTACATTAGTGTTTCATAGACAGTACATATATGTTTCAGACAAGTACATTAGTGTTTCAGTAGACAGTAACATTAGTGTTCGAGTAGACAGTACTTAGTGTTTCAGAGACAGTAAATTAGTGTTTCAGTAGACGCTACATTATGTTGTTTCAGTAGACGTTAACAAGTGTTCAGTACCGACAGGTACGTCCAGTTCATTTAGGTTGTTTCATTTTAGCACATTGATTCTACGTACGTCAAAGTGTTTCAGTAGACAGCTTTACGATTAGTTTTCAAGTAGGACAGCTTACAGACCATTCAGTTGTTTCAGTTAGACTTGGTACAGATCTACAGAGTAGTTGTTTCAGGGTACAGTACCCCCATTAGCTGTTTTCAAGTAGACAGTCCTTACATAGTGTTCAGTGAGACCAGTACATTAGTGTTTCAGGTTAGACAGTACATTAGTTGTTTCAGTAGACAGTACATAGTTTTTTCAGTAAACAGTACATTAGTGTTTCAGCTTCTAGGACTGTACAGTAGTGTTTCAGTAGGAGACAGTACGCATTAGTGTTTCAGTAGACAGTACATTAGTGTTTCAGTAGACTGTACATTAGTGTTTCAGTAGACAGTACATTAGTGTTTCAGTAGACTGTACATTAGTGTTTCAGTAGACTGTACATTAGTGTTTCAGTAGACTGTACAGTAGTGTTTCCATTAGGCCTAAACCCTGACCTAGGCATTAAACGCAGAAGACATTTAAAAAATGTAATTGATTTCAATAATGGACAAGTGCAGGTACCATATAGCACGTCGTCCTCAGTCTCAAAAGGTTTTTTCTCCAGTTTTGTGACAACAGCGATCTCTGTCTCTGTGAAGCCTTGAAACCAGACTTCCCATTGAGTCCGTTACCAGCGTGTGTTTTGAGATATTTATTCATTTAAAAGAGATGATCTGGATGAAATAAAAGAGTCTAGGCCAAGGCGTATTTGAAAGACAGGATGTGATATAGCCTACCAAGATAAAGAACAAGTTAACTACTGACTTTCAGCATGCATATAGGGAAGAGACCTCAACTTGTACTGCACTGACTAAGAAGAAAGAGGATTGGTTAAAATAAATGGATAATAAGATGATAGTTGGAGCTGTATTGTTAGATTTCAGTGCGGCCTTTAATGTTATTGAACGTCATTTATTATTGAGAAGAAAAAAAACATCACCTGCCATCACATGGTCGGAGAGTTATTTATCCAATAGAACTCAGAGTATTCTTCAATTGAAGCTTCTCTAACATCAGATATGTGCAGTGCGGTATCCCTCAGGGCAGTTGCCTTGGTCCCTTACTCTTCACTATTTCTACAAATGATTTGCCACTTGTGCTACAAGAAGCTGAAAGGACATTGAACACTGATGATTGCACACACAACACATCAGCACCTACAGCCAGTGTGCTCACTGAGACTCTTAGCAAGGAGTTACAGTCAGTGTCGGAATGGGTAATTAACAATAAACTGGTCTTATATACATTTAAAACCAAATGTATTGTATTTGGTTCAAAGCATTCTCTTAGACCTAAACCTCAACTGGAGTGGTAAAATTGCTGCAAAGAAACCACTACTAAAGTACACCAATAAGAAGAAGAGACTTGCTTGGGTGAAGAAACATGAGCAGTGGACATTAAACGGGTGGAAATATGTCTAATGATATCAAATTTGATATTTTTTGTTCCAACTGCTGTCTTTGTGAACGGAGGATCTCAGCATGTGTGGTTCCCACCGTGAAGCACGGAGGTGGTGGTGTGATGGTGCTTTGCTGGTGACACTGTCAGTGATTTAACCCTTGTGTAGTCTTAACATTCTGTATACTCCCCTTGTCCTAAGGGTAAAAAATGACCCACCTTCGCTAAACCCCTAAAATAAAGCAGCTTAATTGATTTTAACCCCCAAATCTATTTTGCATGAAGAAACAACCTGTCATTCATCATACATTGTGAATATCTGGGTATTCCCCTTCTCCCTCTTGTTTTGCAAGAGATGGCACTCGTATAGCCTAAGAAAGTAGCAGAAATGTACAGAAAGTAGTTTTGAGTGCATTTTATTAAAGGGAAACAATAACAGTCTTGAACTTTTTTTGCAACATAGTGATATATTGTTATATATTGTACAATGAGGAATTAAACTACAAAATGACTAGTCTTCTCCCATTTTTTTAACCATTGTCCCGGCCCACAAGGTGTATAAACAACAACAATAATAATAAAATAAGATAATAGATACAAAACAAAAATGTGAAGAACATAAATCAATCAACTCTAATTAGCACATGTAGGACAGTATGCAAGTGTGTGTGCATGGACTTTGCAGATGTATTTCTCACATGTGCAGCACATAGTGTTTGTTTTACAGTCCTTCTTTGGGGAGCAGAATTGGCATCTCCTCTTGCCTGCCCCAGCTGCAGCCTCAGGTGGATCAGGACAAGATTCAGCTCCCTGAACAGCTTTCACAAGCGCTGCAGAGGCTGCTGTGCGGGGGAGGCGTTCCCTTCTTTGAATGTGTTGGGTTACGAGTGCCTTTCACAGCTGCTCCAAGAACACCCTCCTCTTGTTCCACTTATCAGGCATCCAGGTAGGGTTGATTTTGTTCCATATCATGAAGGTATTGTATGAGGACACATCAATGATGTTATGGAAGATGACCAGGGGCCAGCGGGCAGTCATCCTCCTGCAGCTGTAAGTTCCAATCACCTTGTCCAGGTTGTCCACGCCTCCTTTGTTGTGGTTGTAGTCCAGGATGACGGCTGGCTTCTTGTCCTCACAATCACTGATCTCAGCCATTTTGTGCAGTGTGCTCAGGAGGACCACATTCTTGATCCTCTTTGGGAGGTAAGAAACTAGAGTGGTGGTGGGGGTGATGGCAAACTTTGATGAGAAGGCCTCTCTCCCCCTTGTTGCGAGGAGTGCAGGGGGGAGCTCAGGCTTGTTCTTTCTAACTGTGTCAACCATGGTGATCTTCCTCTTCAGGAGCTGCTGGCTGAGTTCAATCAGTAGCACACATCATCTCAATTTGTCATTGTGTGTGTCTGTGGTTGTAAATGATTTTATAACTGCCGGGTCAAAAATGACTCAGACAATCGTTGTACCCTGGTGGTGTACAGCTTTCATGGAAATATGAACAAAGGAGATGTTTCACTTTTTCTAATGTTGGGGGTCAATCTAGGAAAAGTCATCAAATTTCAAGATGAAAAACTATAATTTTGTGGGTTCTCTCTGTTGTTAAACATAGTGGCATTTTTGACCCTTAAGACAACAAAGGTTAATTAGCATTCAAGGCAGACTTAACCAGCATGGCTACCACAGCATTCTGCAGCGATACGCCATCCCATCTGGTTTGCGCTTAGTGGGACTATCATTTGTTTTTCAACAGGACAATGACCCAACACACCTTCAGGGCTATTTGACCAAGAAGGAGAGTGATGATGGAGTGCTGCATCAGATGACCTGGCCTCCACAATCACCCGACCTCAACCCAATTGAGGTGGTTTGGGATGAGTTGAACCGCAGAGTGAAGCAAAAGCAGCCAACAAGTGCTTAGCATATGTGGGAACTCCTTCAAGACTGTTGGAAAAGCATTCCTCATGAAGCTGGTTGAGAGAATGCCGAGAGTGTATAAAGCTGTCATCAAGGCAAAGGGTGGCTACTTTGAAGAATCTCAAATATATTTTGATTTGTTTAACACTTTTTTGGTTACTACATGATACCATATGTGTTATTTCATAGTTTTGAGGTCTTCATTATTATTCTACAATGTAGAAAATAGTAAAAATAAAGAAAAACCCTTGAATGAGTAGATTTTCAAACTTTTGACTGGTACTGTATGTATGTTTAAAAAAGCATTGCACCACAGTGCCTCTCCTCTAAAGATCTAATTTAACTGTAGTGTATATAAGAATATGAATATAAATATATGAATAGTGTGTAAATACTATGTCTGCTGTCTTTCATATATACAACTCTTATTTAATGTTTTTATGTAATATCTTATGTTGTCCATTACGGTACTTTGTCATGTATTTGTAAGTTTTATGTGGACCCAGGAAGAGTAGCTGCTGCTTGTGCAGTAGCTACATGGGTATCCAACTAAACTAAACTACCAGTGGCATTTACAACGTCACCCTGCGCAGTTCCTGATTATGCTATTATTTAATAAGGCAGACAACTTCTCACTAATGCTATAGATAGCCTACATCAAAGGCTACAGAGTCTTAGGTATTTTGGCCTAGGTATTACTACAGAGGTCTAGGTATTACTACAAAGGTCTAGGTATTACTAACAGAGGTCTAGGGTATTACCACAGAGGTCTAGGTATTACTACAGAGTCCTAGGTATTACCACAGAGGTCTAGGTATTACCACATAGGTCTAGGTATTACTACAGAGGCCTAGGTATTACTACAGAGGTCTAGGTATTACTACAGAGGTCTAGGTATTACTAACAGAGGTTTAGGTATTACTACAGAGGTCTAGGTATTACTACAGAGGTCTAGGTATTACCACAGAGGTCTTCAGGTTATTACTACAGAGTCCTAGGTATTACACAGCAGATGCTAGGTCTAGGTATTACCCACAGAGTCTAGGTATTACCACAGAGGTCTAGGTATTACCGATCAGAGTCTAGGTATACCACAGAGGTCTAGGTATTACTACAGAGGTCTAGGTATTTCCACAGAGGTCTAGGTATTACCAACAGAGGTCTAGGTATTACTACAGAAGGTCTAGGTATTACAGAGTCCTAGTATTACTACAGAGTCCTAGGTATTACCACAGAGTCCTATGTATTACCAAGAGTTCTAGGTATTACCAAAGGGTCTAGGTATTACACAGAGGTCTAGGTATACCACAGAGGTCTAGGTATTACTAAGAGTCCTAGGTATTACACAGAGTCTATGTATTACCACAGACGAGGTCTAGGAATTACCACAGAGGATAGGTATTACCACAGAGACCTAGGTATTACCACAGAGTCCTAGGTATTACTACAGAGGTCTAGGATTTTCCACAGACGGTCTAGGTATTACCCAGAGTCAGTATCCACAGAGTCCAGGTATTACCAAGAGTCTAGTATTACTACAGAGGTCTAGGTATTACCACAGAGGTCTAGGTATTACCACAGAGGTCTAGGTATTACCACAGAGTCCTAGGTATTACCACAGAGTCCTAGGTATTACTACAGAGGTCTAGGTATTACCACAGAGGTCTAGGTATTACACAGAGGTCTAGGTATTACCACCAGAGTCCCTAGGTATTACACAGAGGTCTAGGTATTACCACAGAGTCTAGTATTACACAGAGTCCTAGGTATTTACCACAGAGTCTAGGTTTACTACAGAGTCCTAGGTATTACTACAGAGTCCTAGGTATTACTACAGAGGTCTAGGTATTACTACAGAGGTCTAGGTATTACCACAGAGGTCTGAGTATCTACAGAGGTCTAGGTATTACCACAGAGGTCTAGGTATTACACAGAAGTCCTAGTATTACTACAGAGGTCTAGGTATTACCACATAGGTCTAGGTATTACCACAGAGGTCTAGTATTACCACAGAGGTCTAGGTATTACCACAGAGGTCCTATGTATTAAACTACAGAGGTCTAGGTATTACTACAACAGAGGTCTACAGGTATTACTACAGAGGTCTAGGTATTACACAGAGGTCTAGGTATTACGTACAGAGTCATAGTTATTACTACAGAGTCCTAGGTATTACTACAGAGGTCTAGGTATTACCACAGAGGTCTAGGTATTACCAGAGAGTCCTAGGTATTACTACACAGAGGTCTAGTTATTACTACAAGAGGTCTAGGTATTACTACAGAGGTCTTGTATTACCACAGAGGTTAGGTATTACTACAAGAGGTCTAGGTATTACTACAGAGGTCTAGGTATTACCATCAGAGGTCAGGTTTACCACAGAGGTCTAGGTATTACTACAGAGGTCTAGGTATTACCACAGAGGTCTAGGTATTACTACAGAGGCCTAGGTATTACCACAGAGGTCTAGGTATTACTACAGAGTCCTAGGTATTACCACATAGGTCTAGGTATTACTACAGAGGTCTAGGTATTACTACAGAGGTCTAGGTATTACAACAGAGTCTAGGTATTACCACAGAGGTCCTAGGTATTACTACAGAGGTCTAGGTATTACTACAGAGGTCTTGGTATTACCACAGAGGTCTAGGTTTACCACAGAGGTCTAGGTATTACCACAGAGGTCGGTTATTACCACAGAGGTCTAGGTATTACTACAGAGGTCTAGTATTACACAGAGGTCTAGGTATTACTACAGAGGTCTAGGTATTACACAGAGGTTTAGGTATTACCACAGAGGTCTAGGTATACAGAGTCAGGTATCTACAAGAGGTCTAGGTTATTACTACAGAGGCCTAGGTATTACCACAGAGGTCTATGTATTACCACAGAGGTCTAGGTATTACCACAGAGGTCTAGGTATTACTGACAGAGGTCTAGGTATTACTAACAGAGGTCTAGGTATTACCACAGAGGTCTAGGTATTACTACAGAGGTTAGGTATTACCAGAGAGTCTAGGTATTACTACAGAAGGTCTAAGGTATTACTACAGAGGTCTAGGTATATTACTACAGAGTCCTAGGTATTACTACAGAGTCTAGGTATTACCACAGAGGTCTAGGTATACTACAGAGGTCTAGGTATTACTACAGAGGTCTAGGTATTACCACAGAGGTCTAGGTATTACACAGAGGTCTAGGTATTACCACAGAGGTCTAGGTATTACCACAGAGGTCTAGGTATTACTACAGTCCTAGGTATTACCACAGAGTCTAGGTATTACTACAGATCCTAGGTATTACCCACAGAGGTCTAGGTATTACGACAGAGGTCTAGGTATTACTACAGAGTCCTAGGTAATTTGAATCCTCTGACTTCTGAGGAGGCCGCAGTCGGCTTGAACATGCCAAGCCTTTACATGTGATGTCTGAGCCTCTCCCTCCTCTCCCCAGTGAGAGAGAAAATATGTAACACTACAAGCTCTAATTCAGACTTGGACCATGACAGCAGAGAGTACAGCAACAAATATTCTGGGAGGCAGAGGGCATACAACACACACAGTACACACACACTTCCCAAACCTGTCAACAGAGCCACTGTAATAAGATAACAGTCAGTGGCCACAAGACACACAAGAAGAAAAACCAACAGCTAAGAAACACAGTGAGAAGAAAATCCCTCAACCGACAAATGTCTTGTTTTGAAACCACTGGTGATAGAGGCCTTCAGGATGTAGTCTAGTGATAGAGGCTTTCAGGGTGTAGCCTAGCGATAGAGGCTTTCAGAGTGTAGTCTAGCGATAGAGGCCTTCAGGTGTAGTCTAGTGATAGAGGCTGTCAGGGTGTAGTCTCGCGATAGAGGCTTTCAGAGTGTAGTCTAACGATAGAGGCTTTCAGAGTGTAGTCTAGCGATAGAGGCTTTCAGGGTGTAGTCTAGTGATAGAGGCGTCAGGGTGTACTCTAGTGATAGAGGCTTTCAGGGTGTAGTCTAGTGATAGAGGCCTTCAGGGTGTAGTCTAGTGATAGAGGCCTTCAGGGTGTAGTCTAGCGATAGAGGCTTTCAGAGTGTAGTCGTAGTGATAGAGGCTTTCAGAGTGTAGTCTAGCGATAGAGGCTTTCAGGGTGTAGTCTAGTGATAGAGGCCTTCAGGGTGTAGTCTAGTGATAGAGGCCTTCAGGGTGTAGTCTCGCGATAGAGGCTTTCAGAGTATAGTCTAAGGGGCCTCATTTACCATTCATGTGTAGGCACAAATCTGTGTGTAAACAATGCGTTGGATCATTGCCACGCAAAGTGTGAGGTATATCAATATGCACATTTGCTTGAGAGTGTGCTTAAAATTTAGGCACAGCCATGACCATACGTATGCACAGTAGAATAAGGGAACTGCTTGTCAAGTAGCCTAGGGAATGGGGAAAATATATGGTGAAAGTGTGTGAAATTGAGAGTATTAAGTGAATTATTTTTGGATTTAATTTGTTTTCCATTGTGAATTCATGCAACATACACGATAAAAATATATACAAAAGTATGTGGACACCCCTTCAAATTAGTGGATTCAGGTATTTCAGTTACACCCGTTGCTAACAGGTGCATAACATTTTATGGCGACGTGGGTGCCGTCTATTGCTCCGATCGTATTGGGGAGCACATTGATGGTAACAACAACCTGGTGCTCCCGAGTGGCACAGTGGTCTAAGGCACTGCATCTCAGTGCCAGAGGCGTCCCTACAGTCCCTGGTTTGAATCCAGGCTGTGATTGTGAATCCCATAGGGCGGCGCGCAATTGGCCCAGCGTAGTCCGGGTTTGGCCGGGGTAGGACGTCATTGTAAATAAGAATTTGTTCTTTTACTTACATTTACATTTTAGTCATTTAGCAGACGCTCTTATCCAGAGCGACTTACAGTAGAGTGCATACATTTTATTACATTTTTTTTACATACTGAGACAAGGATATCCCTACCGGCCAAACCCTCCCTACCGGCCAAACCCTCCCTAACCCGGACGACGCTATGCCAATTGTGCGTCGCCCCACGGATCTCCCGGTTGCGGCCGGCTGCGACAGAGCCTGGGCGCGAACCCAGCCCAGCCTGGGCGCGAACCCAGAGACTCTGGTGGCGCAGCTAGCACTGCGATGCAGTGCCCTAGACCACTGCGCCACCCGGGAGATCCATGGGGCGACGCACAATTGGCATAGCGTCGTCCGGGTTAGGGAGGGTTTGGCAGGTAGGGAGGGTTTGGCCGGAAGGGATATCCTTGTCTCAGTATGTAAAAAAATATTACTGACTTGCCTTGTTAAATTAAGGTTAAATTAAGGTTACATATAAAAACCTGTTGTGCGATAGTGAATGGAAATTGTACGTTACTATTTGTTTTCCTAACGATTACAACCAAAACAACGGCTCATCGAGGGCTGTGAAACGACGAACGGCAAGCTCCCGCTCAAAAGTGCCTGATGGCAAAAAACCTGAGGGTGGACTGCACTTGGATGTGCACCGGAATGGCTTGAGTTTGCCTTTCTAAAATAGGTCTTAAATTCTTGCAAAAATCCTCTCAGATTGGCTCATCAGATAGCGTTTTACCAAAACCAATCTGTAAAAAGTCCCACCTGTGTGCTGAATCATCCAACAAAGCAAGATCAGCAATCTCTCATTGCATTTCCCATTATATCTGTCTCTTATAGTATCTCAATAACGGTTTCACTTTCACACAAGCCTCTAATTGAACAAATTAATGTACTACATATGGATTACTATCGTAAGGAATGTATCGATGTCATCAAACTATATGATATAGCCTGACCAAAGTAAGTGAACAGCTGCTCATTCGAACATCTCATTCCAAAATCATGGGCTCTCCTATGGAGTTGGTTTCCCCCCCTTTGCTGCTATAACAGCCTCCACTCTTCTGGGAAGCCTTTCCACTAGATGTTGGAACATTGCTGCTATAACAGCCTCCACTCTTCTGGGAAGGTCTTTCAAAACTAGATGTTGGAACATTGCTGCTATAACAGCCTCCACTCTTCTGGGAAGGCTTTCCACTAGATGTTGGAACATTGCTGCTATAACAGCCTCCACTCTTCTGGGAAGGCTTTCCACTAGATGTTGGAACATTGCTGCGTTATAACAGCCTCCACTCTTCTGGGAAGGCTTTCCACTAGATGTTGGAACATTGCTGCTATAACAGCCTCCACTCTTCTGGGAAGGCTTTCCACTAGATGTTGGAACATTGCTGCTATAACAGCCTCCACTCTTCTGGGAAGGCTTTCCACTAGATGTTGGAAACATTGCTGCTATAACAGCCTCCACTCTTCTGGGAAGGCTTTCCACTAGATGTTGGAACATCACTGTGGAGACTTGCTTCCATTCAGCCACAAGATGTTGGGCGATTAGGCCTCTGGCCCGCAGTCGGCGTTCCAATTCATCCACGTGTTCAATAGAGTTGAGGTCAAGGCTGTATGGACCTCGCTTTGTGGACGGGGACATTGTCATGTTGAAACAGGAAAGGGCCTTCCCTAAACTGTTGCCACAAAGTTGGAAGCACAGAATCATCTAGAATGTCATTGTATGCTGTAGCGTTAAGATTTCCCTTCACTGGAACTAAGGGGCCCGAACCATGATAAACAGCCCCAGACCATTATTCCTCCTCCCCTAAACATTACAGTTGGCACTATGCATTCGGTCTGGTTCCGTCCTCCTGGCACCCACCAAACCCAGGTTAGTCCGTCGGACTGCCAGATGGTGAAGCGTGATTCGTCACCTTAGAATGCGTTTCCACTGTTCCAGATTCCAATGGCGGCAAGCTTTACACCACTCCAGTCGACGCTTGGCATTGCGTATGGTGATCTTAGGCTTGTGTGCGGCCATCGAAACCCATTTCATGAAGCTCCCGACGAACAATTCTTGTGCGGACGTTGCTACCAGAGGCAGTTTGGAACTCAGGAAGGGAGTGTTGCAACCTAGGACAGACTATTTTTACGCACAGCGCACTTCAGCACTCGACGGTCCCGTTCTGTGAGCTTGTGTGGTCTACCACTTCGTGGCTGAGCTGTTGTTGCTCCTAGACGTTTCCACTTCACAATAACAGCACTTACAGTTGACCGGGGGCAGCTCTAGCAGGACAGACATTTTACTAAGGGACTTGATGGAAAGGTGGCATCCTTTGACAGTGCCACGTTGAAAGTCACCGAGCTCTTCAGTAAGGCCATTCTACTGCCAATGTTTGTCTATGGAGATTGCATGGCTGTGTGCTCGATTTTATAAAACTGTCTGCAACGGGTGTGGCTGAAATAGCCAAATCCACTAAGTTGAAGGAGTGTCCAAATACTTTGACAGAATTATGCCTCTAGACGTTAATTATCCTTCATTATGTGTGCCAATCATGTCTGGGGTTTAGCCTATATTTATGTAATTAAAAGTCTCAATAAAGTTTGGCAAAATGTTCTTCCACTCCCTCATGTCAGCATCGGGCTGTAGCCAATATACACGTAAGCTTTTTTATTTATGTACATGCAAATTACATTTGAAAATGATTCCAATGGTGGCCTTTCTGGTCCAATTCTGATCAGAGTAATTATTTGCAATTGTGATGTGTGTGTGATTTCTTTTACTTAAATCTATAATCTTCTTGTCCGACTATTTACATTTTTCTTTTTACTTGTCCCGGACAAAAGGTCAAGCATTAACGTCGAGCACTGCCTTATGTTTTGGGCAAATCCAACAACACATCACAGAGTAACTGCCTACTTATTTTTAAATCATTTAAAAAATAATAAATGGGCAAAAATTGCAAAGCTCTTATGAGACTTACCCAAGAAGACTCACAGCTGTAATCTTATGAGTCTTACCCAAGAAGACTCACAGCTGTAATCTTATGAGTCTCACCAAGAGACTCACAGCTGTAATCTTATGAGTCTTACCAAGAAGACTCACAGCTGTAATCTTATGAGTCTTACCCAAGAAGACTCACAGCTGTAATCTTATGAGTCTTACCCAAGAAGACTCACAGCTGTAATCTTATGAGACTTACCCAAGAAGACTCACAGCTGTAATCTTATGAGTCTTACACCAAGAAGACTCACAGCTGTAATCTTATGAGTCTTACCCAAGAAGACTCACAGCTGTAATCTTATGAGACTTACCCAAGAAGACTCACAGCTGTAATCTTATGAGACTTACCCAAAGAGACTCACAGCTGTAATCTTATGAGTCTTACCCAAGAAGACTCACAGCTGTAATCTTATGAGACTTACCCAAGAAGACTCACAGCTGTAATCTTATGAGACTTACCCAAGAAGACTCACAGCTGTAATCTTATGAGTCTTACCCAAGAAGACTCACAGCTGTAATCTTATGAGACTTACCCAAGAAGACTCACAGCTGTAATCTTATGAGACTTACCCAAGAAGACTCACAGCTGTAATCTTATGAGTCTTACCCAAGAAGACTCACAGCTGTAATCTTATGAGACTTACCCAAGAAGACTCACAGCTGTAATCTTATGAGACTTACCCAAGAAGACTCACAGCTGTAATCTTATGAGTCTTACCCAAGAAGACTCACAGCTGTAATCTTATGAGTCTTACCCAAGAAGACTCACAGCTGTAATCTTATGAGTCTTACCCAAGAAGACTCACAGCTGTAATCTTATGAGACTTACCCAAGAAGACTCACAGCTGTAATCTTATGAGTCTTACCCAAGAAGACTCACAGCTGTAATCTTATGAGTCTTACCCAAGAAGACTCACAGCTGTAATCTTATGAGTCTTACCCAAGAAGACTCACAGCTGTAATCTTATGAGTCTTACCCAAGAAGACTCACAGCTGTAATCTTATGAGTCTCACCCAAGAAGACTCACAGCTGTAATCTTATGAGTCTCACCCAAGAAGACTCACAGCTGTAATCTTATGAGACTTACCCAAGAAGACTCACAGCTGTAATCGCTGCCAAAGGTGTTTCTAACATGTGTATTTGAATTTGTTTATATAAATTGGAAAGTATTCAGACCCACGTCGTCTCTCTTCAACATGATGTATTCTCGGAGGTTACCCAACGTGGACCTTGCCGTTATATCTCTTGACGCCGAAAAGACCTTTGACCAATTTTGAGTGGTCCTATCTATTTCAGGACAGAAATGTAATTTTGGAGATGGTTTCATAAAATGGATGCCGCCTGTATATAGGAACCTCAGTTGGATTAGTATAGAACGTGAGGATTGCCACCGCTTCTCGGTTGGCGCGGTGATTTTGTCCCGCAGTGAATTTGGAGATGTCACTTTATAGTAACAGTCCTATCATACATAGCACAGTCCGTATCTGCAAGCAAATAAAGTCCAGCTTGACCTTAGACCCATACATTCCTGCTCTTTATTGCCAGGAATCCCTCCTTTGCCCCCTCTAACCTTGATAACACCTTGAGCGATGGGGAGAGCTAGTGATCAACACCACAGGGGATCTATATAGAGAAGGGACTTTTGCCTCGTGATTTGCTAAGGGAAACCTATAATCTTCCCAGAAGTCACTTCTTCAGATACCTACAGATTAGAGACTGTTAGAAAACATCTGCCTACACTTGGAAACGCAAAAACCTTCCATGTTTGGCGGATGCATAAAACTATGTCCCACCTCCAGGCAAACTGATATCTCGTCTATATGACGCTTTTCAAATCTGTTAGCAGACTCTGTCAGGTTGGATGGGGAGCGTTGCTGCACAGCTATTTTCAGGTCTCTCCAAAGATGTTAGATCGGGTTGAAGTCAGGGCTCTGGCTGGGCCACTCAAGGACATTAAGAGACTTGTCCTGAAGCCACTCCTGTGTTGTCTTGGCTGTGTGCTTAGGGTCGTTGTCCTTTTGGAACCTTCGCCCCAGTCAGAGGTCCTGATCGCTCTGGACCAGGTTTTCATCAAGGATCTCGCTGTACTTTTTCTGTTCATCTTTCCCTCGATCCTGACAAATCTCCCAGTTCCTGCCGCAGAAAACACCCCCACAGCATGATGCTGCCACCACCATGCTTCACCGTAGGGATGGTGCCAGGTTTCCTCCAGATGTGACGCTTGGCATTCAGGCCAAAGAGTTCAATCTTGTTTTCATCAGACCAGAGAATCTTGTTTCTCATGGTCCGAGAGTCCTTTTGGTAAACTCCAAGCAGGCTGTCTAGTGCCTTTTACAGAGGAATGGCTTCCGTCTGGCCACTCTACCATAAATGCCTGATTGGTGGAGTGCTGCAGAGATGGCTGTCCTTCTGGAAGGTTCTCCCATCTCCACAGAGGAACTCATGAGCTCTGTCAGAGTGACCATCGGGTTCTTGGTCACCTCCCTGACCAAGGCCCTTCTGCCCCGATTGCTCAGTTTGGCTGAGCAATCCAAACGTCTTCCATTTAAGAATTATGGAGGCCACGGTGTTCTTGGGGACCTTCAATGCTGCAGACAGTTTTTGGTACCCTTCCCTAGATCTGTGCCTGTCTCGGAGCTCTACAGACAACTCCTTCGACCTCATGGCTTGAGACTGGCCACTTACAGTTTAGAGAGGAAGTTCATTGGTCAGTACCCTGGTTATTGATCAGGGAACTGATGCTCAGTTGAAATATCTCTGTCCAATCAGAGCTTAGATGACGGACTAAATTACACAACTAGATAATTTTAGCAGGCAGGGAATAAAATATCCCAAATAATCATCCAAGCCCCAGTTGGAACAAACTGTCAATTGAAAGCCAACTCTTTTAGGTGAGCAACAGAATTAAGCAAAGGGGCCCACCTGCCTATACCATGATGGATAAAGGACGCATTGATTAAGCCAGAAGATTCATTGAACGTCCTGTTCCACAACAATTGCACAAGAACAATGTACAAACGACGGAAAATGAATATTCACCAATGTAGGACGACCGCTACTGCTTCAATTGACATAATAATAGATGGCATGACAATCCCCTATTCATGATCTGGATGGTGAACGTAGAAACACACAAAAGGAGCATGATGACCACACAGCCCGTCTCTCTCTCTCTCTCTCTCTCTCTCTCTCTCTCTCTCTCTCTCTCTCTCAGAAATGCCGATTGTCACATGTGGAGCGTATGAATGAAAGGTCTTCAGTTACGTCCCAAATCGCACCCGCAAACCCTTTATAGTGCACTACTTTTGACCAGGGCGCATAGGGCTTTATATACCTCGGGGAGAGGGCGCCAAAGCTTTTTTTCAGGTTGCCTAAGTACAAACAGTGTAAAAAAATATATATATATCACACACGGTTAAAGTTTTAGAAGACCTACTCTTAAGGATTTTTCTATATTTTTTACTATTTTCTAAATTGTAAAATAATAGTGAAGACATCAAAACTATGAAATAACACATATGGAATCATGTAGTAACCAAAAAAGTATTTTATATTTGAGATTCTTCAAATAGCCACCCTTTGCCTTGATGACAGCTTTGCACACGCTTAGCATTCTCTCAACCAGCTTCACCTGGAATGCTTTTCCAACAGTCGTGAAGGAGTTCCCACATATGCTGAGCACTTGTTGGCTGCTTTTGCTTCACTCTGCGGTCCAACTCATCCCAAACCACCTCAATTGGGTTGAGGTCGGGGGATTGTGGAGGTCAGGTCATCTGATGCAGCACTCCATCATCACTCTCCTTCTTGGTCAAATAGCCCTGAAGGTGACTTGGGTCATTGTCCTGTTGAAAAACAAATTATAGTCCCACTAAGCACAAACCAGATGCGATTGCGTATCGCTGCAGATTGCTGTGGTAAAAATACTGGTTAAGTGTGCTTGGAATTATAAATAAATCACAGACAGTGTCACAGCAAAGCAACCCCACACCACCTCCTCCATGCTTCACGGTGGGAACCACACATACAGAGATCATCCATTCACCTACTCTTCGTCTCACAAAGACACGGCGGTTGGAACAAAAAAAATCAAATTTGGACACATCAGACCAAAGGACAGATTAATGTCCATTGCTGCAATTGAGTCTGGTAACTCTAATGAACTTATTATTTTTATTTAAACTTCATTTAACTAGGCAAGTCCGTTAAGAACAAATTCTTATTTACAATGACGGCCTACCAAAAGGCAAAATGCCTCCTGCGGGGACGGGGGAGGGATTACAAATACAATATAAATATAGGACAAAACACACATCACAACATGTAACTCTGGGTCTTCCTTTCCTGTGGTGGTCCTCATGAGAGACAGTTTCATCATAGCGCTTGATGGTTTTTGTAACTGCACTTGAAGCAACTTTCAAAGCTCTTGAAATTTTCCGAATTGACTGACCTTCATGTCTTAAATTAATGATGGACTGTTGTTTCTCTTTGCTTATTTGAGCTGTTCTTGCCATAATTTGGACTTGGTCTTTTACCAAATAGGGCTGTCTTCTGTATACCACCCCTACCTTGTCACAACACAACTGACGCATTAAGGTAGGACATTTCACAAATTAACTTTTAACAAGGCACACCTGTTAATTGAGACGCATTCCAGGTGACTAACTCATGAAGCTGGTTGAGAGAATGCCAAGAGTGTTCAAAGCCGTCATCGAGGCAAACGGTGGAAACTTTGAAGAATCTCAAATATTAACTATTTTGATTTGTTGAACACTTTTTTGGTTACTACATGATTCCATATGTGTCATTTCATAATTTTGATGTCTTCACTATTATTCTACAATTTATAAAATAGTAAAAAGAAAAGAAAAACCCTGAAATGAGTAGTGGTGTCCAAACTTTTGACTGGTACTGTATAAACATTCGGAAAGTATTTGATATATATATATTATTATTATTTTATCTCTTACAAAACAAAAATAATAATTATTTGTGATGTAAACTGAAACGGTTAAAGCCAGATAAAGTATGTAGAAAAGATAATGGAACTTTATCATTTTTTAGAATATAATATTTGAGAAATAACAATCTCCAAAATAAAAGGCGAGACAGTCAGGGAAAATAAAAAAATCCCCAAAACAATAGAAGGTAAGGCAGAATTTGTTCAGCAAAGGACAGCATTAGCCGTGTCAAAACGCATTGAAACCTCAACTTTTTCTCTCAGCTCCATGCTAGAATATTTAGAATCGAAGGAAATTAGCTTTAAAACATGCAAAATGTTACCTGAACACTGCATGGTAAATGTGTAGAATTGCAGGGATTGGCTTTAAAAAGTGCCATCGCCTGCCCACCTGCCACGCCACCACATAGGCTCCTTTTTGATTGGTAAAAAAAAAAAACTGCCATTGGTGAGCCTGCCTAGCTGGACCAATCAGCACTATGACAGAGAGAGGTCTGAAGAGGGGAAAGACGAGACAGTGGAACACTTCAGTTGGAGTGCCCAACTGCCTTGCCCACCTCTTCCCCCCCCCCCCCTTTTCTTCCCCCTATCCTCAACCCTTCCATTACCCAACACTATAAACAGCATTCTGTAACTTTCATTCGTTAACTTTTTCAATACCAGCCTGGTCCCAAACACCCTGATTCAACTAGTCAAGAGGTTGATAATTAGTCGGTGAGGCTGAATCAGGAGGTTGATATTAGTTTGCTGAGGCTGAATCAGGAGGTTGATAATTAGTTGCTGAATCAGGAGGTTGATAATTAGTTGGTGATTCAGGAGGTTGGATAATTAGTTGGTGAGGCTGAATCAGGAGGTTGATAATTAGTTGCTGAGGCTGAATCAGGAGGTTGATAATTAGTTGCTGAATCAGGAGGTTGATAATTGTCGGTGAGGCTGAATCAGGAGGTTGATAATTAGTCGCTGAATCAGGAGGTTGATAATAGTTGCTGAATCAGGAGGTTGTAATTAGTCGGTGAGGCTGAATCAGGAGGTTTGATAATTAGTGGTGAGGCTGAATCAGGAGGTTGATAATTAGTTGGTGAATCAGAAGGTTGATAATTAGTTGGTGAATCAGGAGGTTGATAATTAGTCGGTGAGGCCTGAATCAGGAGGTTGATAATTAGTCGGTGAGGCTGAATCAGGAGGTTGATAATTAGTCGGTGAGGCTGATCAGGAGGTTGATAATTAGTCGGTGGCGCTGAATCAGGAGGTTGATAATTAGTTGCTGAATCAGGAGGTTGATAATTAGTTGCTGAGGCTGAATCAGGAGGTTTGATAATTAGTTGCTGAATCAGGAGGTTGATAATTAGTTGCTGAGGCTGAATCAGGAGGTTGATAATTAGTTTTGGTGATTCAGGAGGTTGATAATTAGTTGGTGAGGCTGAATCAGGAGGTTGATAATTAGTTGCTGAGGCTGAATCAGGAGTTTGATAATTAGTTGGTGAGGCTGAATCAGGGGTTGATAATTAGTTGCTGAATCAGGAGGTTGTTATAATTAGTAGGTGAGGCTGAATCAGGAGGTTGATAATTAGTTGCTGATCAGGAGGTTGATAATTAGTTGCTGAGGCTGAATCAGGAGGTTGATAATTAGTTCGGTGAGGCTTCGAATCCAAGGGTTGTAATTAGTTGCTGAATCAGGGAGGTTGATAATTAGTTGCTGATCAGGAGGTGATATTAGTTGCTGAATCAGGAGGTTGATAATTAGTTGCTGGAATCAGGAGGTGATAATTAGTTGCTGAATCAGGAGGTGTGATAATTAAGTTGCTGAATCAGGAGAGTTGATAATTAATGTTTGCTGAATCAGGAGGTTGATAATTAGTTGCTGAATCAGGAGGTTGATAATTAGTTGCTGAATCAGGAGGTTGATAATTAGTTGCTGAATCAGGATCAGTACAAGGGCGGGTCCATGTCCTTTCAGCAAGTCATGACACTTACCATCTCAGAATGTTCAGAAATTGTTTCTGTAGTTAGAAACAGATAAGATTAGCATTCCTGCAACATTATTTTGTTGAAATATAATTTGATCTGAGAAATGAAGCTAAAAAGGATTGCACCCAAATTGGCCGTTTTAATTTATACGATTCATATTATATATTCAATAAATATAGTACCTAACATCTAGTAGTATGGAGATGCAACTTGAAGTATTGCTTCTTCATCCTATGTAATGTATTCTCTGTGAATTGTGTGATGTTTTTGTTGAGAGAAATGAAAGTTGTAAAGGTTTGTGTCCCATCTTACATCCGGATAGTACCTAGTTCTGATCTCTAGATGGCGCTGTTCCAGTGTCCACTGACACTCATATGGATCAGTTCCCTGAACGTACCTGATCCTTTTAGAACGCTTGGCCTAACATTTTTCTTTCTGTTTGGAACACAGTAAATTAGAGGTGAATGAAACGCGCACCAATTTAGGCGAGGTGCTGGCTAGCGGAGCTTGGAGCTCAGATGCAATAATTGAATAACCAACGTTTCGACAAACAAGCTGTCTTCATCAGGGTAGAACAGTGTAAACATTCAATTTAAAACATAAAAAATAAAAAATACATTTATTCAACAAGGCAAGTCAGTTAAGAACAAATTCTTATTTACAATGACGGCCTAGGAACAGTGGGTTAACTGCCTTGTTCAGGGGCAGAACAACAGATTTTTATCTTGTCAGCTCGGGGATTCGATCCAGCAACCTTTCCGTTACTGGCCCAACGCTCTAACCACTAGGCTACCTGCCGTATTACTTATAATTAAATAAAATGCTAATTAAAACCAGTCTGTTGTAACAACAAACAAAAAAAGTCAATCATTTATTACAGCAAAGATTCAAAACAGCTGAATTTGTTTAAATGTCTTAGTGTGACACGTCGTGGTTGCATGCGGCTTGGAGCTCACGGAATCACTAGGCTGTTAACCTCAAACAGGAAACAGAAGCAGGATCAGTCTTATTTCTGTAGTTTAGCAGTTAGGCTATTGATTATAGACTTTATAGACGGGCGCGAATCAGACGGGCGCGAATCAGACGGGCGCGAATCAGACTGGCACGAATCAGACAAGTGTCTTGTGCACCAATCATCGTTTTTTTTTGCGACTGCTTTACTAAAGAGAAATCTCGTTCGACCAACAGCCTATCGACCAAACAATCGACCAGTCCTATTAAATACATGTTTTTAACACTGTTGAATTCCCTTTTAAAAATGTCTGAATGATGGGATTCCTTCCGCGTTTCACTGCATCGATAGATTTTACAAGGCCCTACATATAGAATCAGGAGAATGCCAACACATATCGTATCAGTAGCTAAGTAGCACGACGGTACAGTCCATGTTGTTCTATTGATCAGCCAGAGCCACAGAGACGCTTCTCTCTCACAGTCCACAGAGTAAACAACGCTGTTGACAACACACACCCCCCCCTCAGGGACATTGGTCAGTAAACACAGTATTCTCCTGGGTTTTAGAGGGCCTAATATAGAAGAACACATCTGTCTCTGAATGGAATCACTTTGTCAAGAGACACATATTTGCTTAAAAAACATAGTTTGTCTCCCAGTAGAATAGATTGAACTTTTAGAATGTTAAAAGAAGAACAAATTGGAAATCAACACAGTGGATGAATCGATATTAACACGACAGCAGTATTCACACTGACACGAACATTGACTGAGAAACATAATGGACGTCCGGCACTGACCTGGAAGGTCAAGACCTAAGGCGATGCTGATGACGTCACACAATCCTGAACAACAGACATAAATATGAACACAGGGGAGGATTACGTCACAAACGGAGTTCAAACCAGACGTATAACCCCAGGCCCTGTCCTGTTGCATTATGGTCTCTCCATCTACAACGGCTGAGACATTAAAAAGAGAAACACTGACCTGGCCTGTCTCATGTCCACTGTATTGAACCAGCCGTACAGTGTGCGCACGCCGCGTGTTGGTCAAATCAAATGTCATTTCTCACATGCGCCCGAATACAACAGGTGTAGACTTTACCAACAATGCAAAGTTAACGAAGATCAATGTGCTAAAGAAAGAAAGGAAATAGTAACAAAATAACATGGCTATATACAAGGAGTAGAGGTACCAGGTAGTTACACGGGATATAGCATAAGTAGAGGTACCAGGTAGTTAATGGCTATATACAAGGAGTGAGGTACCAGGTAGTAACATGGCTATATACAAGGAGTAGAGGTACCAGGTAGTACATGCTGTAATACAAGAGTAGAGGTACCAGGTAGTTACATGGCTGTATACAAGGAGAGAGGTACCAGTAGTTACATGGCTATATACAAGGAGTAAGGGTACCAGGTAGTTAACATGGCTGTATACAAGGAGTAGAGGTACCAGGTAGTTACATGGCGATATACAAGGAGTAGAGGTACAGGTAGTAACATGGCTTAATACAAGGAGTAAGAGGTACCAGGTAGTTACATGGCTAATACAAGGAGTAGAGGTACCAGGTAGTACATGCTATATCAGGAGTAGAGGTACCAGGTAGTAAACATGGCTATATACAGGAGTAGTACAGTAGTTACAGGTAATGTAAGTCATGGCTATATACAAGGAGTAGAGGTAAGCAGTAGTACATGCGATATACAAGGAGTAGAGGTACCAGGTAGTAACATGGCTGTATACAAGAGTAGAGGTACCAGGTAGTACATGGCGATATACAAGGAGTAGAGGTACCAGGTTTACATGCTATAGATATCAAGGATAGAGGTACCAGGTAGTAACATGGCTATAACAAAGGAGTAGAGGTACCAGGTAGTAACATGGCTATAACAGTATTAATGCTAAACAAGTAGAGGTACGAGGTAGTAACATGGCTATATACAATGAGTAGAGAGGTACCAGGTAGTTACATGGCTAATACAAGGAGTAGAGGTACCAGGTAGTAACATGGCTAGTATACAAAGGAGTAGAGGTACAGGTAGTAACATGGCTATATACAGGAGTAAGAGGTACCAGGTAGTTACATGGCTATATACAAGGAGTAGAGGTACCAGGTAGTAACATGGCTATATACAAGGAGTAGAGGTACCAGGTAGTAACATGGCTATATACAATGAGTAGAGGTACAGGTAGTACATGGCTATATACAAGAGTAGAGGTACCAGGTAGTTACATGGCTATTACAAGGAAGTAAGTACAAGAGTAACATGGCCTTATACAATGAGGAGAGGTACAGGTAGTTACATGCTGTATAAGAGTAGAGTACCAGGTAGTTACAATGGCTTAACAAGGAGTAGAGGTACAGGTAGTTACATGGCTATACAAGGAGTAGAGGTACAAGGTAGTTACATGGCTATAATACAGGAGTAGAGGTACAGGTAGTTAACATGGCTATATACAAGGAGTAAGGTACAAGGTAGTTACACTGTGTACAGTTATGATATACAAGAGTAGAGGACCAGGTAGTTACATGGCTATATCAAGGAGTAGAGGTACAGGTAGTTACATGGCTGTATACAAGGAGTAAGAGGTACTAGGGTAAGTTACATTGGCTATATACAGGTAGAGGTACGCAGAAGTTACATGGTGTATATAAGGGAGAGAGGTACCAGTAGTTACATGGCTATATACAAGGAGTAGAGGTACAGGTAGTAACATGCGATATACAAGGAGTAGAGTACCAGTAGTTACATGGCTATATACAGGAGTAGAGTACCAGGTAGTTACATGGCTGTATACAAGGAGAAGAGGTACCAGGTAGTTACATGGCTGTATACAAAGAAGGTACCAGGTAGTTTACATGGCTATATACAAGGAGTATAGGTACCAGGTAGTTACATGGCTGTATACAAGGAGTAGAGGTACCAGGTAGTTACATGGCTATATACAATGAAGTAGAGGTACAAAGGTAGTACATGGCTATATATAACAGGATAGAGGTACAGGTAGTTAACTGGCCTATTAACAAGGAGTAGAGGTACCAGGTAGTAACATGGCTATATACAGAGTAGAGGTACAGGTAAGTTACATGCATAATACAAATAGAGACCAAGAAAATGGGTATAAGAGGAGTAGAGTACCAGGTAGTACACAATACAACACCACCTGGCTACAGAGAGAGGTTGTATTCCCTGTTACTACAAACACCACCTGGCTAAAGAGAGAGGTTGTATTATCCCTGTTACTACAACCACCAGCTATGAGTGTACTACTTTTGAACAGGACCCATAGGGGTAGTGCACTACTTTAGACTAGGGCCCATAGGGGTAGTGCACTACTTTTGACCAGGACCCATAGGGGATATGATGCCATTTGGGACGCATTCCAAATAAACTAAACCAGAAACCATGCCACTTGCAGCAGCAGCTTGGTTTAGGAGTTAGGGGTGAAGGAGTTAGGTGGTGAAGGAGTAGGGGTGATGGATGTTGAGTTAGGGTGATGGAGTTAGGGGTGATGGAGTTAGGGGTGATGAGTTAGTGATGAGTTAGGGAATGGAGTTAGGGGGATGGAGTTAGGGGTATGAGTTAGGGGTGTATGGAGTTAGGGTGATGGAGTTAGGGTGATGGAGTTAGGGGTGATGGAGTTAGGGGTGAAGGAGTTAGGGGTGTTGGAGTTAGGGGTGATGGAGTTAGGGGTGATGGAGTTAGGGGTGATGGAGTTAGGGGTGATGGGTTAGGGGTGATGGAGTTAGGGGTGATGGAGTTGGGGTGATGGAGTTAGGGGTGATGGAGTTAGGGGTGATGGGAGTTAGGGGTGATGGGGTAGGGGTGATGGGGTTAGGGGTGATGGAGTTAGGGGTGAAGGGGTAAGGAGTAGGGGTAAGGGGTTTAGGGGTAAGGGTTAGGGTAAGGAGTTTAGGTAAGGAGTTAGGGGTAAGGAGTTAGGGGTAAGGAGTTAGGGGTAGGGGTAAGGAGTTAGGGGTAAGGAGTTAGGGGTAAGGAGTTAGGGGTAAGGAGTTAGGGGTAAGGAGTTAGGGGTAAGGAGTTAGGGGTAAGGAGTTAGGGGGGTAAGGAGTTATTGTCAGCCTACAGACATCTTTCCCATAGAGCTGGGCAATATATACAATTACATTCATTCCAAATTATGCTTTTGCACGATAGTCCAAAATGTTTTCTTTCCTTTTTACATTTTTTTTGATTTTAGCGTGAAGTGAAACCTCTGCATCTCACACACACACCCACACACACCCCAAGCCCCTCCGTTGCCACTCACAACAAAGATGATCACATCTTCCTCTCTGACAAGAGGTTCCAACTCACTATTTGCATTTGAGGTTTGGTCCAACACAGAATGTGTCTTATGGACACAAACACACCCGAGACATTATTTTACCGGAATAGAGGATGTAGAAAAAAACGTTTTTTTTTTATGTCTCAACTAATCAAGTTGGGCACAGAGCAGACACTACTAAAACGAGAGAATCAATGAACATTGATTCTGGAAAATGAAAGCTCAGTTTGACACAAGTGGTATTGTGACACCGAGTACCGCTAGCAGCATTCTAGCCAAAGACTGTTACACAAGCTGTCTAAGTCTGTATTTTATAAAATGTGCAATAAGCATAAAACAATTACATAAAAAAGGAATTGACAACTCGTTCTCATTCTGAGAAATCTGGGTGGCCACTTGATTTCAACATGTGAAATACAGTATGTGGACGAGCTGTTCAGTTGGAGACAGACAGAAGGATGTGATAACTGTTCAACCTTGTTAGCTAGCAAATAGATCCACGTTGGCTAGACATTAAAAAACAAAGATAAGCTGCCTACTCACTAGCACGTGGACTTGTGCTTGACAGATTGTTTAAGAGACCTGGGTTAATGATCTATAGATGCCTGCTACTAGAATCATTATTAGTGAATGTGCATTACACATGGTTCTGGTTAAATCTGTTACAACAAAAAAATATCATTGATCATAGACAGACTTGAAAACCAGATCAGTGATTATTGCAAAAAAAAAGGAAAAAAGGTAAAACTATTTTGATAAAATAATTTAATTATTTGTGGGTCTGATGGTTGTGGAAGGCATATATTCAGTGTATGAATAACTTCACAAGTCCTGAATTCATTACATTATTACTGACTGTTTTAAAATGCAGTGTATTTCACCTTTAATTGTGCAACAAAAAATATTTAGATAAAAAATAAAAAATAAATAAAAAAGCAGGCTCTCTGCTTTTTTTTAGGCCATATCGCCCAGCCTTTCATCTACAACCACTCAGTGACGTAACATTAACACATCTGCTGTACTGACAAAAAAAAATCATCAAATAATGTTTTCATTTTTTTATTTTTTATATATATACTTCAAGGGGTCTTCGTATTCCAAATCAAATATCAAAATGACCCTAGGTACGACCTTAAAGCAATTCCATTTAGCTTAGTAGAAACCCCTCTCTACCCAAGCTTAGACAGGGATTAGACTCTTACGCGTTCATATTAACACATCTGATGTGTGTCAATTTAAGTCAAGAGGGGGTTTGGAAAGCATTGTTACAGCCAAACCAACACCTACGACAACATGAAAAGAAATGGGAGACCGAAGGCTTCCATTCGTCCACCACAAACAGCTGTAATCTCTGCTTGCTGTGCATTTTCAGATTTTCCATCCGATGCAGTTGGATCCAGGATGTGGGCTGTGGCTGCTACGCATTCGCAAATGAGATTTGTGGAGCTCTAACTAAGCACTTACATCATCAACGGGACCGGAAGGCTGAGGATCCACAACATTAGACTGGAACATAGATATGGAAAGACGACAACTCCGATCCTTGCAATGTTGCCTTCTTTAAAAAGAGCCATTAAACTATCTTAAAAGTAGTCCGTTTCTTCTTTTTGTTCTTCTTCTGAGTGTATTGGCAGTTTGTAAATAATCCCACCGAGTTGACTGGTTAAAGCCTTCAAAAATGGTACTGCCCATTCTAAAACAAGCTTTGTTCCAGGTGCGCTCTCTATCCAACTCTATGTACTGCAATAACATCCTGGTCCAGATTAGAGGCTATTTCTATCAGCCTACTAGAGAGCAGAGCAGGCCGGGCCAGGATGTCCACACCAGGCCACGCCAAGGACCACGGGTTGATCCGTAGAACAACCAATGACTTCCAGGAACACCACGCGAGTCTCCAAATTAAAGTTGTACCATCTAGAAACTTGCCAGGTTACTAGGATTGTCTGTAATGTTGCAACCCTACTCCAAATGCTTCTGTATTCTAACCATAGACACACGTAGACAGATATCATATAATATATGCCATTTTTCCCGGACACTTTCATTCATAGCAATTTACCGTCATGCATGCATACATTTTACGTACAGGAAGTTCTGGTCATCGCACCCACTATCCTGGTGTTGCAAACACCAACCGAGCTACAAACGATCATAAAGGATATAGTGCAGCCTTACGACACAATGACCGATTTTTACGTCAAAAGTTCACAGCCTTTCCACCATAGAAATTAAAAAAGTGGTCCGACCCACATCACAATGCTAATCACTCTGTGCTGCCCACTGGCCACCATAGCTGACATCTAGTCTGCGTGGCTAAAAATCACATTCCCCCTGAGAGAGAGATATTGACTAACAGGTCAATATGAGATACAGCGTGCAATTAAGGCATGGGTGGAAATTAATGGCAATTTCAAAAATAGCTCAATGCTTTTTGAGTAGCTGTTAGATTTATCTCGGTGTGAAAAGGCTACAAGCACAGTCTTTGGTGATCAACAGATGGTTGCACTGGGAGGAAAGCATTTATGTCTCTCTATGGCAGCGTGCTCCTACAGTTCAGAGTCGAAAGAGGTTAAAACCTACTTTCCCCAAGCTGGCTAATAACTAGTTATACCAAAGGAATTATATCAGAGAGAGGGGGGGGGTCATCAGCATAAATCTAGCTTTAAGTCAAACTAAAAAAGTGCCAGGATGATATTGAAAATGACCAACTCTTTGGATGCAGCGAGTGCACTTTGTCTCTACCTGAGCTTCAAATGGCACCCTATTCCCTAGTCCAAAGTAGTGCACTAAAGAGGGAATATAGCAACCTATTCCCTGGTCCAAAGTAGTGCACTAAAGAGGGAATATAGCAACCTATTCCCTGGTCCAAAGTAGTGCACTAAAGAGGGAATATAGCAACCTATTCCCTGGTATGGGCCCTGGTCCAAAGTAGTGCACTAAAGAGGGAATATAGTGGCATGTGGGACATAACCAATGACTCCAAGTCAATGATGTACGCTCCAACCTCAGCTGGGAACTTGGGTGAGTGGGTAGGGTTGCAAAGTACCGGGAAAATACCAAAATACCAAAACATTTTTTTGTGACATTTTCCCCCAAAAACTTTCCCCCCCTCCCATTTTTTTTTTTTTTAAAGGGACGTCAACTATGACATGACACATTGAATTTAAAAAAACATCTCTCTCTCTTTTGGTTATTGAACTACAGTAAATGAAGTGGATTTACACCCGGTAACAACTGCGGAAACGGAATTACATCATTGCTTCCCTGATGGTCCTTTTGTTCGATTAATTCCGTTGTTATATCCCCAAAATGTCCATTAATTTGGCGCGTTTAATTCCGAAAAACACAGGTTCCAACTCGCCCAGCATGAGTACAAAATATCTAATAAGTTACCTGTAAACTTTGTCCAAACATTTCAAACAACTTTCCAAATCCAACTTTAAGTATTTTAAAATGTAAATATTCAATCAAATTTAAGACGGGATAAACTGTGTTCAATAGAGGATAAAATGAAAGGGGAGCGAGCTTCAGGTTACGCGCCCCAAACAAAAGAGTACACTTGGCTATCCACTCAGAAAGGAAAGGGCTACTTCTTCACTACTCAAAGGAAAAACATCAACCAATTTCTAAAGACTGTTGACATTTGGTGGAAGCCATAGGAACTGCAAGCATATTTCCATTAAAAACGGGCTTGCCATAGGAAACTAATGTAAAACAGATTGACCTCAAAAAAGAAATTCCCTGGATGGATTGTGCTCAGGGTTGCGCCTGCCAAATCAGTTCTGTTATACTCACAGACATTATTCAGTTTTAGAAACGTCAGAGTGTTTTCTATCCAAATCTACTAATAATATGCATATCTAGCTTCTGGCCTGAGTAGCAGGCCGGACCAGACCAAACCTGAACCAATCATAGACAACGGGACCATACCTGAACCAATCATAGACACGGGACCATACCTGAACCAATCATAGACGACCGGACCATACCTGAACCAATCATAGACGACCGGACCATACCTGAACCAATCATAGACAACGGACCATACCTGAACCAATCATAGACAACGGGACCATGCCTGAACCAATCATAGACGTTAAGATATACATCATTCTCTTCCAAGGCGATTGGGATACGTATCTAAGATACATGGCCTCTAATACGATACAGGAACGATACATTGAGTTAGAAACAATTCGCTGTGATTTGGTTTCATTAGAGGGGGGAAGAAATAAAAAAAATAGATGAGATTCGGTTCAATGCACAATTTTTTTCCCTCGCATTAACATTCATTTTCCATTCTAAATTCAAATCTGCTGCAGTTGGAGGTCTGAGCTGATTTCTCTCTGTGTGCGTGTACATGATTTATACGGTGTATGTACACTGAGTGTACAAAACATTAGGAACACTTTCCTAAAATTGAGTTGCACCCCCTTTTGCCCTCAGAACGCAGTCTCCTCTGAACAGTTGATGTTGAGATGTGTGTGTGTGTGTGTGTGTGTGTGTGTGTGTGTGTGTGTGGTGTGTGTGTGTGTGTGTGTGTGTGTGTGGTGTGTGTGGTGTGGTGTTGTGTGTGTGTGTGTTACTTGAACTCTGAAGCATTTATTTGGGCTGCAATTTCTGAGGATGGAAACGTTAATGAACCAAATACGTCTATCTTCTGTATACCACTCTTACCTTGTCACAACTGATTGGCTCAAACACATGACGGAAAGGAATTCCACAAACTAACTATTAACAAGGCACACCTATTCATTGAAATGCATTCCAGGTGACTACCTCATGAAGCTGGTTGAGAGAAGGCCAAGTGCATGCAAAGCTGTCATCAAGGAAAAGGGTGGCTACTTTGTAAAAAGATGTTGCTTACTACATGATTACATGTGTTATTTCATAGTTTTGATGTCTTCACTATTATTCTACAATGTAGAGAATTGGTAAAAATTGAGAAAAACCCTTGAATGAGTAAGTGTGTCCAAACTTTTGACTGGCAAAGCAAAGACACTGGACAGAGGAACTCTGCCTAGAAGGCCAGCATCCCGGAGTCACCTCTTCACTGTTGACGTTGAGACAGGTGTTTTGTGGGTACTATTTAAGGAAGCTGCCAGTTGAGGACTTGTGAGGCGTCTGTTTCTCAAACTAGACACTCTAATGTACTTGTCCACTTGCTCAGTAGTGCACCAGGCGCTCCACTCCTCTATTCTGGTTAGAGCCAGTTTGCGCTGTTCTGTGAAGGGAGTAGTACACAGCATTGTACAAGATCTTCAGTTTCTTGGCAATTTCTCGCATGGAACCGCCTTAATTTCACAGAACAAAAATAGACTGACAAGTTTCAGAAGAAAGGTCTTTGTTTCTGGCCATTTTGAGCCTGTAATCGAACCCACGAATGCTGATGCTCCAGATACTCAACTAGTCTAAAGGACAGTTTTATTGCTTCTTTAATCAGAAACAACCATTTTCAGCTGAACTAACATAATTGCAAAAGGGTTTTGTAATGATCAATTAGCCTTTAAAATTATAAAGTTGGATTAGCTAACACAACGTGCCATTGGAACACAGGAGTGATGGTTGCTGATAATGGGCCTCTGTACGCCTATGTAGATATTCCATTAAAAAATCTGCTGTTTCCATCTACAATAGTCATTTACAACATTATCAATGCCTACACTGTATTTCTGATACATTTTATGTTATTTTAAATGGACAATTTTTTTGTTGCTTTTCTTTCAAAAACAAGGACATTTCTAAGTGAACCCAAACTTTTGTACGGTAGCGTACATAAAATAAAAAATATAAATAAAATTATATTGTATTAGTCACATGCGCCAAATACAACCTTACAGTGAAATGCTTACTTATGAGCCCCTAACCAACAATGTCATTTAATATATATATATGAAATACGAATAAGAATGAAAAGTAACAAGTAATTAAATAGCAGCAGAAAAATAACAATAGCGAAACTATATACAGCGGGATACCGGTACAGAGTCAATGTGCGGAGGCACCTGTTAGTCGAGGTAATTGAGGTAATATGTAGATGTAGGTTAGAGTTACTATGCGTAGATGATAACAACAGAGAGTAGCAGCGGTGTAAAAGAGGGGGGGGGGGGCAATGCAAATAGTCTGGGTAGCCATTTGATTAGGTGTTCGGGAGTCTTATGACTTGGAGGTAGAAGCTGTTTGGAAGCCTCTTGGACCTAGGATGTTTCAAAACATTCTGTTTGTAAGCTTTTAAAGACATTCTCTGGAACTTCGGCGACTAGTATTTTTTTTACCTCCCGTTTTGGGCTGGATTTGTCAAGGTGTAGTTTATACATACATAATCTATGAGCAGAAATACAATTTTACCTCAATTACCCACGAAATCTCTAGTTTAAAAGCGACCGTTTACTGGAAGCTGTCAGGTGCCATTTTCCCTATATTTTCCTCCCACTTGGACCAACCCCGAGGCAATCCGAGTTCCAGCCAATGCGCTTCATCCCCTCGCCATTTGAGTGACAGCTAGCAAGAGGCACACACAACAGAGTGGTGCACATACTGTCTCTGCACACATGACAGAGTACCCACTTTTCAGAGACCACTTTTGGCTCGTGAACTCTACTTTCAGAAGTACTGGCTAAAAAGTATACAAAAAGTACCGGAGAATATTTTTAAATGATATCAATCTCAACTGTTAATATTTTCCAGTGATGAAGACATGGATGTCTCATGGTATGTGGGGGAGGCAAAATGGGTCTACATTTGAGCACCTCTTATCTCTTGAATATTTTGGCATTCAGGTCCAAAAAGTAACTTTGACCACGTCTACCATGGGAAAATATGTATGGAAAGTTTTGTTCAAATCAAATATGGGTGCTTTTCATCCGGACGTGAAAAAACTGCCCCCTATCCCAGAGAGGTTTTGTTCAAATCAAATATGGGTGCGGTCAAAAAAAGTGATTGAAATCAAATGGAATGACCCCATATAGAAATAGCAGGCTACTGAAAGAACATCTGCCCAGAACACATTCACTTCATTGTTTCTTCATAGACTGTCCATGACTCTAATATCTCACAATATCTGTCCATAATAACCATGAGGATCTGACACTGCTTTGCCCGACTATATTAGAATAAAAACTGCGGTCGGTGTCGGCGCAATGGATATGAAATATACCCTAGCCTACAATTAAGAGGATCCAAGCAAATCTACGACCTCAGAGTCCATCCCAAACATCACAAAGCTACTAAGTTATTTTTTAGAGAAGCAGAAATTCACACCACTCTGCTGCTCAATTAAGCATTAACATTATCTAGACCAGAAACGAAAAGACACGACTGAAGTAGCTACAGATGTAGGATCTTAATTTGATCACTTTTGTTGGGGGGGGGCAGGAAGCCTAGCAGTTAAGAGCGTTGGGCCAGTAACCAAAAGGTCACTGGTTTGAGAATCCTAGAGCCGACTGTCGATGTGCCCTTGAGCAAGGCACTTAAACCGAATTGCTCCTGTAAGATGATCTAGATAAGAGCATCTGCTAAATGACTCAAATGTCAACATAAAACATTTCGCTGAGAATTTTCCTACGCCGCAGGAAATGCAAATGAGCTGTGTGATTTACATACATTCACTGAAAACACACAGTTATATTAACAGCACTTTTCACGTAGTCTACTTTTGGCCAGCTAATAGCCTAACCATTGATGAAGCAACTTCATGGACTAAACTTTAAAAAGTGTTGCTTTGACAATATAGGTCCAATTAAGATCCTACATCTGTACACATATAATAAAACAGTCTCTCAACCTGATCATTGTGGCATCCTCGTCTGACAAGTCCCAGCTCTTATGACCAGAGAAGTACAGTAGCATCCAGCAGTGAGAATAAGCCGTTTTCACCCCTCTTCTGTCAGTACAGCACTAGCCGTGCCGTGCTGTGGTAGTCCATACTCTTAGTCCTATAGGACACTGAGTGGCACTCAGTTTAACAGACCATCCACTGCTCCGCGTTCAAAAGGGGGAGGGATTAAAGCCTTGTATTTCTGTGACATAACAAACTGTCTTCCTTCCTGTACAGCCGGTTTCAGTCTACCTCCAGTAAATTCCCCACTCCAACACTCCAACCCACATTAAAAACAAAATGGTATAGTATACTATGGTATAAATACTTTAGTATTCACCCGTGTTTTTGCAGACTAAAGTGTGCAAAAACACCACAGTCAATACTGTAGTATTTACAGTTAACAATAGTATAAATACTATAGTATTAACTGTAGTATTTACTGTAGTATTTACAGGTAACTATAGTATAACCACTATAGTATTAACTGTGGTATTCACTGTAGTAGTTACAGCTAACTATAGTATAACTAGTAAGTTACAGCTAGCTAATAGTATTAACTGTAGTATTTCACTGTAGTATTTACAGGTAGACTATAGTTATAACTACTATAGTATTAACTGTAGTATTCACTGTAGTAGTTACAGCTAACTATAGTAATAACTACTATAGTATTAACTGTAGTATTCACTGTAGTTTTACAGTTAACTATAGTATACTACTATAGTATTACCTGTAGTATTCACAGGTAACTTGTATAACTACTATAGTATTAACTGTAGTATTCACTGTAGTAGTTACAGCTAACTATAGTATAACTACTAAAGTATTAACTGTAGTATTCACTGTAGTATTTACAGTGTTAACTATAGTATTAAGACTAACTATAGGTATTACCTGTAGTATTCACTGTAGTATTTACAGCTAACTATAGTATAACAACTATAGGTATTAAACTGTAGTATTCAATGTAGTATTTGTACAGCTAACTAATGTATACACTCTATAGTATTACTGTAGTGTTCACTGTAGTATTTACAGTTTATACTATAGTATAACTAATGTAGTATTAACTGTAGTATTTACAGTCAACTATAGATAGTATTCACTGTGGTATTTTAGTCAACTATAGTACATTTAATTTAGTATAAATACTATAGTATTAACTGTAGTATTGCACTGTTGTATTTAAAGTTAACTATGGTATAAATACTATAGTATTAACTGTAGTATTCCACAGTAGTATTTACAGTTAACCATAGTATAAATACTATAGTATTAACTGTAGTATTCACTGTAGTATTCACTGTAGTATTCACAGTTAACTATAGTATAAATAAGTGTAGTAAAATAAAACTGCTGTACATACTACTATATTAATTAATGGAGGGTTTTTGCAGATTGTGTATTTTTCTATAATGTTTTTGTTTTATTATCTTTGACGTAGAAGTGGAGGCTTTCTCTGAGGAACCCGGCTGAGAATAGTCAAATGAGCACATTTTCATAACCTGTAGGTAGGAAGGACTGGGGTCTGAACGTGGTTCAGATATTCTGCAGATATTACTGTCGTAATTACTAAGTATTCCAGAGAGGGATTTCAAGAGACGTGAACCCTCTAAGCTCTTTGTGTGGCACAGTCCTGTTTGCAGCCAGGCCAGAGGACAGACCCAGGGACAGATCAGGGACAGACCCATGTACAGCCCATGTACAGACCAGACAGACCGAGGGACAGACACGGACAGACCAGGGACAGACCCAGGGACAGACCCAGGGACAGACCCAGGGACAGACCCCAGGGACAGACCCAGGGACAGACCAGGGACAGACAGAGACAGGGACAGAACCAGACCAGGACAGGGAACAAGACCCAGGACAGGGACAGACCCAGGGACAGACCCAGGGACAGACCCAGGGACAGACCCAGGGACAGACCCAGGGACAGACCAGGGACAGACCCAGGGACACCGCCAGGGACAGACCCAGGACAGAACCAGGACAGACCAGGGAAGGGGGATATTAGACTTCTCCGTCACCACCATACTCCACAATTATCACCCTGACGATCTGCTGCCGACTGGACATTGAGCTAACCATAACTGATGGCCATCTAGGAATTAGGGGACAAAGTGTGAATCCAGGCTAACGCCATTCACACTGACTAGGCATGGGCAGGATTACTTGACTATCAAACGGGCGCAGGTAGCCTAGTGGTTGGAGCGTTGGGCTACTGAACACAATTCTCACACCGGTCACTGATATTCACACTATTACTGAATACAACTTCACACTGGTCACTGATATTCACACATTACTGAATACAACTTCACACTGGTCACTGATATTCACACATTACTGAATACAACTTCACACTGGTCACTGATATTCACACTATTACTGAATAACAACTTCACACTGGTCACTGATATTCCCACCATTATTGAATACAACTTCACACTGGTCACTGATATTCACACTATTACTGAACACACTTCACACTGGTCACTGATATTCACACTATTACTGAATACAACTTCACACCGGTCACTTCATGGATTTACTATCATTCCCTATTACTGAATACAACTTCACACTGGTCACTGATATTCACACTATTACAGAATACAACTTCACACTGGTCACTGATATTCACACTATTACAGAATACAACTTCACACTGGTCACTGATATTCACACTATTACTGAATACAACTTCACACCGGTCACTGATATTACACTATTACTGAATACAACTTCACACTGGTCACTGATATTCACACTATTACTGAACTAACAACTTCACACTGGTCACTGATATTCACACTATTACTGAACACAACTTCACACTGGTACTGATATTCACACATTACTGAACACAACTTCACACTGGTCACTGATATTCACACCTTACTGAATACAACTTCACACTGGTCACTGATATTCACACCATTATGAATACAACTTCACACTGGTCACTGATATTCACACTATACTCTGAACACAACTTCACACTGGTCACTGATATTCACACCATTACTGAATACAACTTCACACTGGTCATGATATTCACACTATTACAGAATACAACTTCAACACTGGTCACTGATATTCACACTATTACTGAATACAACTTCACACTGGTCACTGATATTCACACTATTCTGAATAACAACTCACAACGGTCACATATTTCACACTTATTACAGAATACAACTTCACCACTGGTCACTGATATTCACATTATTACTGAATACAACTTCAAAACACTCCGGTCACTGTGATATTCACATATATACTGATACAACTTCACATCCGGTCACTGATATTCACACTATTACTGGAATACAACTTCACACTGTCACTGATATTCACACTATTACGTAATACAACTTCACACTGGTCACTGATATTCACACTATTACTGAATACAATTTCACACTGGTCACTGATATTCACAACTATTCAGAATACACTTCACACTGGTCACTGATATTCACACTATTACTGAATACAACTTCACACTGCCACTGATATTCACACTATTACTAATCAACTTCACACTGGTCACTGATATTACACTATTACTGAATACAACTTCACACCGGTCGATGATATTCACAATAATTATCATCAGAACACTAACTTCACACCTGGTCACTGAATTCACACTATTACTGAATACAACATACTTCACACCGGTCACTGATATTCACACTATTACTGAAACAACTTTCACACCTGGTACTGAATTAATTTCACATCTCACTACTGAATACAACTTCACAACTGGTCACTGATATTCACACTATTACCTGAATACACTTCAAACTGGTCACTGATATTCACACTATTAACAAATACAAACTTCACACTGTCCACTGATATTCACACTATTACTGAATACAACTTCACACCGGTCACTGATATTCACACTATTACTGAATACAACTTCGCACACGCTGGTCACTGATATTCACACTATTACTGAATACAACTTCACACTGGTCACTGATATTCACACTATTACAGAATACACTTCACACGGTCACTGATATTCACACTATTACTGAATACAATTTCAACTGGTCACTGATATTCACACTATTACAGAATACAACTTCACACTGGTCACTGATATTCACACTATTACTGAATCAACTTCACACTGGTCACTGATATATTCACACTATTACTGAATACAACTTCACACTGGTCACTGATATTCACACTATTATGAAATACAATTCACACCTGGTCACTGATATTCACACTATTACTGAATACAACTTCACACTGGTCACTGATATTCACACTCATTACGAATACAACTTCACACACTGGTCACTGATATTCACACTATTAGCGAATACAACTTCACACTATTACTGACTACGAACTTCACACTGGTCACTGATATTCACACCATTACTGAATACAAACTTCACCACTGGTCACTGATATTCACACTATTACTGAATACAACTTCACACTGGTCACTGATATTCACCTATTACTGAATACAACTTCACACTGGTCATGTATATTCACACTATTACTGAATAACTTCACACTGGTCACTGATATTCACACTATTACTGAATCAAACTTCACACTGGTAACTGATATTCACACTATTACTGATACAACTTCACACTGGTCACTGATATTCACACATTACAGAATACAACTTCACACTGGGTCACTGATATTCACACTATTACAGAACACTTCACACTATTACTGAATACACTTCAAAACTGGTCATGATGTATTCACACATTACTGAATAACTTCACACTGGTCACTGATATTCACACTATTACTGAATACAACTTCACACTGGTCACTGATATTCACACTATTTACAGAATACAACTTCACACCGGTCATGATATTCACACTATTACTGATATAATCTTCACACTGGTCCTGATATTCACACTATTACTGAATACACAACTTCACCTGCACTGATATTCAACACTATTACTGAATACAACTTCACACTGGTCACTGATATTCCACATTACAGAATACACTTCACACGGTCACTGATATTCACACTATTAACTGAATACAACTTCAACACTGTCACTGATATTCACACTATTACTGAATACGATACTTCACACCTGGTCACTGATATTCACACTTCTACAAATTCACACGGTCCTGATATTCGATATACTACCGCATTTAACCTGAAAAAAAAAAGGCCATCCCCAAAAGCTCACACTGGTCACTGATATTCACACCCATTACGAAGTACAACTTCACACTGGTCACTGATTTCACACTATACTGACAGAATACAACTTCATCACACTGGTCACTGATATTCACACTATTCTGAATACAACTTCACACTGGTCACTGATATTCAACACTTTACTGAATTTGAACTTCACACTGGTGTCAACACTAGATCCATTCACAGCAATACTATAACCATTACGTGAATATACAACATTCACAACCTGGTCCACGATATATTCACACCTATTACTGAATACAAACTTCAACACACTGATTATGTCACTGATATTGCACTCACACTAATTACTGAATAAACAGACTTCACACTGGGTCATGATATTCACACTATTTACAGAATACAACTTCACACTGCGTGTCACTGATATTCACACTATTACTGAATACAACTTCACACTGGTCACTGATATTCACACTCATTTACTGAATACAACTACTTTCACACTGGTCACTGATATTCACACTGTTTACTGAATACCAACTTGAACTTCACAATTCTGACTGTCACTGCAATCACATATCCACATAGCCGATATACAATTCTACAGGACTATACAATTAAATTGCACACTGGTCATGATATTCACAGCCACTGAACAACTTCACACGGTCACTGTATTCACAGCGTATTAGCTGAATAACACTCACATGTCATAAGCTGAATCACCTTATGATAGACTGTACACCGTTACTGATATTCGACACTATTACTAATTACAATCTTCACACCGGTGCGGTCACTGATATTACCACTTCTGGAAGTAAATTAGTCACTGAATCACAACATTTATGACAAGCTTAGTCACGTCACTGAATTCACACTATTACTGAATACAACTTCACACTGTAGATGACACTTATACGAAGAACTCACTGGTCGACTGATATTCACACTATTAGTCTGAATACAACTCTCACGCGTCAGCTGTTTACACCGTTATGAACCATCGGTGGGCATACTGGTCACTGATTCAACACTGATTACTGAATACAACTTCACGACTGGTCACGTGATATTCACCATTACTGAATACAACTTCACACATGGGTCACTGATATTTAGTTCAACCTGATTACATGATACAACTTCAAACACTGGTCACTGATATTCACACCGAGGTTAACTGAATGCACTAACTTCACAGATTGCCTGGTCACTGATATTCACACTGATTACTCTGAAATACAACTTCACACTGCGTCACTGATATTCACACTATTACTGAACACGAGATTCACAGTCTGGGGTCACGTGTGGTGATATTTCACGACCGTATACTGAATGAAGCTTCACAGTCTACCCGAACTTGGTCACGTGATATTGCAAGACCTACTATTTACTGAATAAAACTGTCACGACTGGTCACTGAATGATCACACACCGAGGCCGTATTTATCAGAATATCAATTCACACCAATGCTGGGTCAACTGAGTATTCGACATGGGATTGCCTTATGGAACACAACTTCACAACTGGTTCACTGGGGAATAATTCACTTGGATGGTGCTATTCTGGGAATACCAACTTACACTGGGTCATGGATAGTGTGCCACACTAAACTTCACACTGGTCACTGATATTCACACTATTACTGAACACAACTTCACACTGGTCACTGATATTCCCACCATTACTAAATACAACACATATTGAATTAACTTCACACTGTATATTTATAATACTCCATAGAATGTCTGATTTGCTCATATTTGCAAAGGCCTACCTGTGATTTAGATGGAGGAAAGGGAGGAAGGAATGTACTGTACAAGCATGATGATCTGCAAGTCATTGTGGCAGTAAGGTGAAAACACTGTATAAAAAACTTAAACTCTTCAGTAAACAGACCCACACACTCTCCCTCCCTCAAAGCACACACACATCACTCTCTCCCACAAGCACACACACACACTGCTCCCAACTTAAAACATGGTAGGTACAAAACTGAATTGAAGGAGCTCCAGAAATATATTTTTGTATAGTATATATATAAAATCTAATGCAACATTGTTTCTTGAGCTGAAATAAACCATCCCATAAAATGTTCCTTACGCACAAAAACTTCAAATTTTGTGCACAAATTTGTTTACATTCCTGTTCGTCATCATTTCTCAGTTCTAAAGATACTCCATCCACCTGACAGGTGTGGCATATCATGAAGCTGATTAAACAGAGTGATCATTACACAGGTGCACCTTGTGCTGGGGACAATAAAAGGCCACTAAAATGTGCAGGTTTTTGTCACAAAACAATGCCACAGATGTCTTAAGTTGAGAGAGCGTGCAAATGGCATACTGACTGCAGTAATGTCCACCAGAGCTGTTGCCAGAGAATTTAATGTTCATTTCTCTACCATAAGCCGCCACCAATGGTGTTTTAGAGAATTTGGCAATATGTCCAACTGGCCTCACAACCGCTGACCACATGTAACCATGCCAGACCAGGACCTCCACATCTGAATCACACCTATTTGAATCAGACCGATATGAATCCTACCATTGATATAGTTTAATCTTCCATTAAGGCTTATATGAATCACACCCATATGAATCACACACATATGAATCACACCTATATGAATCCTACCTTTGAAACACATCTATTTGAATCACACCCATATGAATCCTACCTTTGAAATACACCTATTTGAATCACACCCATATGAATCTTACCTTTGAAACACACCTCATGAGAAGCAGACCCTTTTCCTTTCTTCCTGGGCCAATCAAATTTGCCTAGACCTATCAAATCAAATCAAATTAGCCTAGACCTATTGTTAGGTTAGCAGGTTTTTAGCTAGGTAACGTGACTGAACAACGTTGTTTATCAAACCAATAATTAGCAACCCTGGATTAATTTAAAACAGCCCGCAACAGTTTGTGAAATTATATCAAATCTGTGCAAAAAATATATATAATTTTAAATCACACAAGGAAAAACAGTAGTGCTGGTAAAATTGGTATTTGCTGTAAAGCTGCAAGCATGCAAGTCACTGTGCTGTGCTCTATTCGTCCTCTCTGGTACTCAGAGGCTGCGTGACAGTAAACTTGTAAAAGCCTACTCAGACTGGTCCTCTGTTTTATGAAATTATACAAATGCATCAACTTTGCTCACCCGGCATGCTGCTCCAATGTAACATCTAATCTAACAACAGAAGACTCCTCAGGGACTGCATACCCACCCGCCCTCACGGCTAATTTAAAATTGTTTTATTTTACCTTTTATTTAACTAGGCAAGTCAGTTAAGAACAAATTATTATTTACAATGACAGCCTAGGAACAGTGGGTTAACTGTGACCTAAGTGACCGAGCGTGGTATGATCGCCGGTTCCAGTATCTCAGAAACGTCCGGCTTCCTGGGCTTTTTACAAACAACAGTGTCAAAGGGTTTACCAAGAATGGTGCGACAAACAAAAGAACATCTAGCCAGACTCTCCATCTCACAGGCACAAACATGACTCGCATTACCATGGTAACCTCCTGCCCTTAAAGATCGTCTCATCTGTGATATTTTTGTTATAAGACTCAGGTCACAAAAAAAAAATTATGAAACAATACAGCATATTACTTCTTACTAGTTATACACCTATGTTTTAGAAATACTACAAAGCATGTTCGTCCATTTCTTGTGTTTGTTGGTGTAATGTTAGCGGGAAAACATCTGAGTGGCTGGTAGATTAGCTACAGTGGCTGGTGTCCCATAAAGTTAATTTTAGGCTCCGCAGCCAGCCCTGATAAACAGCCACAGAAACAGCCAACCAGAACTGATAAATCAGATAACTGACAGGCCCTGACCTTAACCACCACAGCAAACAGAGCTCTCTCTCTGTGTGTGTGTGTGTGTGTGTGTGTGTGTGTGTGTGTGTGTGTGTGTGGTGGGTGTTTGAAAGCGCCAACAGCATCATCTCTTCACTATCAGGTGGTTTTCCAGCCCAATATAAAAACACTATGGCTCAAACCACGCTTCCGCTTGACAGTCAGTCTGTCTCACCCTGCTTCCGCTTGACCAGTCAGTTCTGTCTTCACCCTGCTTCAGTTGACCAGTCAGTCTGTCTTCACACTGCTTCCGCGTTGACCAGTCAGCTCTTCGCCCTGCTGTTGACAGTCAGTGTCTCACCCTGCTCCGTTGACATCAGTCTTGTTCACCCTGCTTCCGCTTGACCAGTCAGTCTGTCTTCACCCTGCTTCCGCTTGACACAGTCAGTCTGTCTCGCCCTGCTTCCGCTTGACCAGTCAGTCTGTCTTCACCCGCTTCCGCTTGACCAGTCAGTCTGTCTTCACCCTGCTTCTGCTGACCAGTCAGTCTGTCTCAACGGCTTCGTCCCAAATGGAGCTCTGATCTAAGTAGTGCCTACATAGGACATAGGGTGCCATTTGGAGAAGCATCCATGATGTACTGGTGCACTGGCAAAACAACAGCTCATGTGGGAAGACAAGGATAAATTAGAGTTATTAGAGGCCACCCATACTCCTTTGGCCCTGGTTGAAAGTAGTGCACTATACATATGGGAGAGGTGCCATTTGGGAGGGATCATATGTGCCTACATTGGTCGTGTTGACTCGTGTAAGCCATTCCAGAATATGCAGAGTCGGGAGACGGCCGAGAAAGCTTCTGATTTGTGCAATGAGCCATCCTAAGCAACTACAACAAATCCTGTAGTCTTTCACAACAAACTGCTAGTGCTTATTTCCAAGCCTCTGTTGTGGTGTGTCTTCCCATCGACAGTTAGAGCAACTACAATAGAGTTTCATCGCACACTTTCTGACTAATTCATATTTATGTGCGCCATCTGGGCGGCAGGTGCAGCTAGCAGTTAGAGAGGAGAGCACAGCAAGAAGGGTTGCCAGTTCGATAGCCGAGTCGAAGAGCGACACAATATTGTAGAGATGGAAAGAAAATGTGATGGGTTTGGATAGGAGGGGGGTATCAAATCCTAGGCACTAAACCGCCCACAACAACCCCCCCTCCCCCTCCCCTCCACAACCTATGATGTGTCTTTCAGAGGGGTTGGGTAAAGGAGGAAGTCAAAATTCAGTGGGCCTTGTGTGCAAATGTCCAATAAAGTGGCTAATTAATCTTAATACTCACTCGCACAGCATTAAGCAGGCATGTGTTCACTACTACCATACAAGCATTACAGCAGGCAGTTGTTACTACTACACAGCACAGCATACAGAGGCATGTGTTTACTACATACACTAGCACAGCATTACAGCAGGCATGTGTTTTACTACACTAGCACACACGCATTACAGCAGGCATGTGTTTACTACTAACTAGCACAGCATTACAGCAGGCATGTGTTTACTACTACCACTAGCACAGCATTACAGCAGGCATGTGTTCTACTACCCTAGCAAGCATTACAGCAGGCATGTGTTTACTACTCCATATAGCACAAGCATTACAGCAGGATGTGTTCACTACTACCACTAGCACAGCATTACAGCAGGCATGTGTTTGACTACACCACTAGCACAGCATTACAGCAGGCATGTGTTCACTACTACCACTAGCACAGCATTACAGCAGGCATGTGTTCACTACTACCACAGATATCCTAATAAATGAAGGGAATCATTGCATGTTTCAACTGAAATTATTTAAAATGGATACAGTATTGGGGATTACCTGGGGATTATTGCCAAGGTGTGTGTGTGGCCGTTTCTCTAACAGGCTGATACAGAGAGAGACTCATCCATGCTTTTATTACAAACAGGCTTGACTACTGTAATGCTCTCATGTCTGGTCTACCCAAGAAAGCCATTGGTCAACTGCAAAACACACATGGGTACCTACAAAGACCAGACAGAGAGCACACATTAAACCGGTTTTAAGGTTTCTGCACTGGCTGCTTGTGAGATTTGGAATTAACTTTAGGATTATTCTATTGATTATCCAATACATGTCAGACATGCTTTTAAGTTCTGTGCCCAGTATGTCCCTCAGGTCCTCTGGCCTTTTAACTATCCCAAAGCCTAGGACCAAGAGGCATGGAGAGGCAGCCTTTAGTTACCATTTACCCTTTATTTAACTAGGCAAGTCAGTTAGGAACAACTTCTTATTTACAATGACGACCTACCGGGGAACAGTGGGTTAACTGCCTTGTTCAGGTGTAGAAAGACAGATTTTTACCTTGTCAGCTCTAGGATTCGATCCAGCAACCTTTTGGTTACTGGCCCAACTAGGTTACCTGCCGCCCCTAACCACTAGGCTACACGACCATTTCTATACCACTGTCAGCTTCAGTACACAAGGGAGGTCACCCAGAAGGGGGATACTGCTGCACAGTCAGGTCTAGAAGCATTTCGCTACACTCGCAATAATATCTGCTAACCATGTGTATGTGACCAATACCATTTTTTTTTGTATTTGGAAAGTGGCTCTGCATGGAAAAAGACACATTCGACAGGTGACACGAATGCTAATTGATGAGGCACGGCCCAGCGGGGAGGCAGGCAACAACCCTAGGTCTGTGGTGATGTTGAGAGAGGGCTGGGGTGGGCTAGAGGCTTGAAGCCTGGAGGTGCTGACATGGGCAGAGGGGATGGGAATTCTCTGGATGTCTGTCAGTCAGCCTCGCCTGCCAGTTTACAAGAGTTCCTAATGACACTGATGCTGCTATTGTCTTTCTCTCTCATTAAAATGTAAGAGGAGCAAGTAAGTAAACAACGGAACATATGAATCCATGTTCAGGCAGAGGTCCAGCTGACTTGCCAGTCATTTTCAAGGGCAGAGTATGACGGGCCACTGTATAACACTGATGATACTAGAGAACAGATACTGGACATGACAAGAGCAGTTAGCTATTTAACGTTACTGCCGTCTATAGTTAGCTAACGTTATAACAATCACGGTTCATGTTTATAATTAAGCTAACATTAGCTAGTTATCACAGACATTGCAGTAACAACAACCAAACATTGCAAAGATCTTTAGATTGTAAATAGCTAGCTGATACCATTGTTCGTGGATCATCTGACGTTAGCTAGATAACTAAACAACGTTAGTCACATAGCTAGCTAGCCTTGTTACCAAAATATGTATGTTAATAAACCAATATATTTTAGATTAGCTCAGCCAGATAGTTAGCAAACCAACGTTTATGGCAATGCAAGCTTCACAGCTAGTTAGTTACACATTAAACCAACGTTAGCAAACGTTGTTTACTTACCAGGTGTTGTGAATCCTCAGTTTAACAGATGGAAGCAAATCGGTGAAATCCCAGATAGGAAGGCAAACAAGACAGACCCCTGAATGAAGTTGTCGTTCCCGAAATAAAATTACCTAGCAGCTAACGTGTAGCCTGTGTTGCTGCAGTTTAACTAGACGCTAGACTAGCAAGCTAACGATAACTAACTTTAGCTAGATCTGGGTAACTAACGTTAATGTAGCTAGATAGAATGTACTTGCAACCTGAGACCAAGTCTCCAGCTAACTGTTAGTTAGCTAGCTAACGGTACTCTGGTTAACCCTTAGCTAATGTTAGCTAGCTACGATAGCGTAGCTAAATGTCGGAGTAAACACACGTTAACTAGGTCATTTACTGTACTAGCTAGCTAACATTCGCTTGGCTAGCTAGTTAGCAGCCAGTTCGCTTCTGGCATTGTTGTTTCCCCCTGGGTTAGCACAATAGCTAGCTAATTTGGGTTCTTCAATTTAGCCAACAATATATGTGTCCCTCTCCCGTCTAAAACCACAACTCAACCCAACAATAATGTCAGCCCGTAAAATCGACCATCATCATCACCCTCATAACATTACTGCGCTACCACTAGCTATCTACAAAATGTTTTATGTGGCTTAAGTGAAAGTTGGCAACCAGTAGCTAATGCTATACACTTGTGAATCAGTTTGTAACCCAAGAAATGATGTAAAAATTCAAAATGTTTGGACACTGACAGTTGCGCTCGGATAATTTCACGAAGCGCTGTTGCCACCTAGCGACAGTGCTGGGTGGTGAAGCTCGCAACTTCCGGTTGCCTTTTTTGAATCATTAGTTTCTAAATAAACGTGTTGCAGCTAAATCGGCTCCAGCACAGTTTATAAAAACCTTTACTTATTCAAGCCATTTTTTTTTATTGTAAACAACACACACGCACACAATTTAAAATAAAAAGTGACTGGTCAGGGTGATGTCAGGATGAGCCTGCAGGAAAGGTACCCCATGACGGAGGAGGAGGTCTTCCCTGTAAACCAACAGCGTTGAGATTTCCTGCAATGACAATAAACTCAGTCCAATGATGCTGTGACCCTCCACCTCGATCCCGCTCCAGAGTACAGGCCTCGGTGTAACGCTCATTCCTTCGACGATAAACACGAATCCGACCATCACCCCATGTGAGACAAAACCACGATATTGTTGTATATAAGTGTACATTAGCAGGTCAATTCATATGTATGTACAGGAGTAATATTCATTGTTCAGTGTATTGCTAGCAGATATGAGTAGGGCCAGATTAATATATCATAGACCCAGGAGCTTTGTTTTTTTTAAAGACACTTAATGTTGGTGTTTCCGTAATTCTGGCAGATACCTGTATGTGCTTGTGATAACTTATTCCACAGTTAATTTTTGTACTATTGATCTTCTGTTGTTAAATTATGTTCTCTCTGATTTGAGTCGTCTGGCTCCTGTGGTTGGATAATACAAAATAATTTAAAAAACTTGTTTAAATTTTTTTTAAACCTGAGCAGTCACTTTTATATTTTTTAAACACCATAAAGGAACATAAAATTCTAAATCCCAATTAGGATCTGGCTAAAAATACTTGAATCAGTTATAGAACCCATTGCCCTTTATGGCTGTGATGCCTGGGGTCCACTCACCAACCAATAATTCACAAAATGGGACAAACACCAAATTGGGACTGTATGCAGAATTCTGTTTTGCAACGTAGAACACCAAATAATGCATGCAGAGCAGAATTAGGCTCTTACCCGCTAATGATCAAAATCCAGAAAAGAGCCGTTAAATTCTACAACCACCTAAAAGGAAGTGATTCCCAAACCTTCCATAACAAAGTTACCACCTACAGAGAAATGAACCTGGATAACAGTCCCCTAAGCAAGGCGGTCCTGGGGCTCTGTTCACAAACACAAACATACCCCACAGAACCCCAGGACAGCAACACAATTAGACCCAACCAAATCATGAGAAAGCAAAAAGATCATTACTTGACACATTGGAATGAATTTAGCAAAAAACAGAGCAAACTAGAATGCTATTTGGCCCTAAACAGAGAGTACACAGTGGCAGAATACCTGACCACGGTGACTGACCCAAAATTAAGGAAAGCTTTGACTATGTACAGACTCAGTGAGCATGGCTTTGCTATTGATTGAGAAAGGTTGCTGTAGGCAGACCTGGCTCTCAAGAGAAGACAGGCTATGTGCACACTGCCCACAAAATGATGTGGAAACTGAGCTGCACTTCCTAACCTCCTGCCAAATGTATGACCATATTAGAGACACATATTTCCCTCAGATTACACAGATCCACAAATCCAATTTTGATCAACTCCCATATCTACTGGGTGAAATACCACAGTGTGCCATCACAGCAGGAAGATTTATGACCTGTTGCCACAAGAAAAGGGCAACCAGTGGAGAACAAACACCATTATAAATACAACCCATATTTATGCTTATTTGTTTTATTTTTGAACTTTAACTATTTGCACATTGTTATAACACTGCATATGACATTTGAAATGTCTCTTCCTTTGGAACTTGTGAGTGTAATGTTTACCGTTTGTTGTTTATTTCACTTTTGTTTATTATCTACCTCACTTGCTTTGGCAATGTTAACATATGTTTCCCATGCCAATAAAGCCATTTGAATTTAATTGAGAGAGACCAGACTCCACTTATCCATTGATCCACAGAGCCCTGCAGTGGAAGTATCGTAGTACCCATAACACCTAGTGGTCAAACAGGGAAATTATTCAAATTGTTTTTTCCACCGTTCATTTTCCACCATTCAAACACTTAAAATAAGGGTTGTATTTCGTGTCAGCTTACCCTGACACTGACGTTTTGATAACCTTGTAAATCTCTCAGACAAGTTTCTATGGGTATTATGACTCATACTGTGGTACTCTATTGCTGGACATAATAAATTGTGCAGAACATTGACAACTATACACAAGAATATGYTGACGGGTCGTCCCCAGGTGGTGAGGGTAGGCAACAACACATCCGCCACTCTGACCCTCAARACGGGGGCATCTCAGGGGTGTGTGCTTATTCGGCATGGGTCCTCAGATCCTCAAAACGTTCTACAGCTGCACCATTGAGAGCATCTTGACTGGCTACATCACCGCTTCTTGGTACGGCAGCTGCTTGGCATCCGACCGCAAGGCGCTACAGAGGGCAGTGCGTACGGCCCAGTACATCACTGGAGCCAAGCTCCCTGCCATCCACACATTTTGAGATAAATGTAAACTTTTTCTAAACTGTTTCTCCAATGTTCACAAGTATGGCACCCATCCCACTGGTCACAGAAGTCCATTCCACATTGGTTTAACATCATTTCATTGAAATGACTTGGAAACCATGTTGATATAACTAGTGTGCCCAGTGGGACGGCTCTGTGCACAATTTGCAACACTGTTTTTTGTTTCATTGCCTTTCATCAGTTTCTAGATAGTGGGAAGCTAGCTACTGGTAGCCAGACTCCACAGCCCGACGGCCAGGCTCCACAGCCCGACGGCCAGACTCCCCAGCCCAACGGCCAGACTCCCCAGCCCAACGGCCAGACTCCACAGCCCAGCGGCCAGACTCCACAGCCCAGCGGCCAGACTCCCCAGCCCAACGGCCAGACTCCCATCCGTACGGCCAGGACTCCACAGGCGGCCAATCTCCACAGCCCGACGCCAGTCCAACGACCAGTCCACAGGCCCGACGGCCAGACTCCACAGGGCCCGACGGCCAGATCCACAGCCCGACGGCCAGACTCCAGCAGCCGACGGCCGACGTCCACCCAGGCGGCCCAGACTTCCACGCCCGACGGCCAGACTCCCACAGCCGACCCCAGGACTCCACAGCCCAGCGGCCAGACTCCAAGGCGCCCGAACGGCCAGACTCCACAGCCCGACGGCCAGACTCCACAGCCCAGACTCCACAGCCCGACGGCCAGACTCCACAGCCCAGACTCCACAGCCCAGCGGCCAGACTCCCCAGCCCAACAGGCTCTATACTGAATTTGATATTATCAAGTGGCGGTTGGACATTTGTTGTTTTTCCAATCACAGACTTTAGAGTTTTTAAGATGAATCAGATAAAAGTAGCAGTGGTTTGAAAATAGCGGACATTCAACATGATCAGTGATCGGTTATAATTCTTTAGAATAAAGAGTCAAGACATGAGGACGTATGGTTCATTTATTTGAAAACAGTGGTTGTGTTGTTGTGGATTGATTTCGGTTGACATTATCCTCACCAATAACTTGATTACTAAATACATTGTGCACTTTAAAACAGAGATGAACCAAATCGTTTCCCATAAAAGTCCTGTTTTCAAATTAATTGAGTTTCTAAAGTCGTTTCTGGCTGTGACTTATCTTTCAGCCTCATAAATACATTCTGCAATCACAGTCAGAAAAAAATATAAAAACTCTCAGAGTGAGCTATGCTTAAATACTATTTGAAATAATTTAAAACTGTGCTTAATTGACTGGGCCTTGTTGCAACGGAACCAATAGAAAAAGTCATACAAGTGCAAACCCTTTAAAAGTATTTGAAAGATTTCAAATAGTGTTTGAACCCAGCTATGGTGGTGTGAAGATTATAGTGTCTTTACCAGGCTGTGACAGAATAGACTACATCGTTACCAGGCTGTGGCAGAATTGACTACATCGTTACCAGGCTGTGGCAGAATTGACTACATCGTTACCAGGCTGTGGCAGAATAGACTACATCGTTACCAGGCTGTGGCAGAATTGACTACATCGTTACTAGGCTGTGGCAGAATAGACTACATCGTTACCAGGCTATGGCAGAATAGACTACATAAATGTACAGCAGACTCAAGAGTTAAGTTGAACAACAATCTCTCCCCCGACAGCTCCCATTATCGACAAAACATAATTTAAACAAACTCACAATAAAGAAAACAGGTAAGTAAAGGTATTATTTTAACTCAACAGTAAGTTGAGACCCCAACTGAGTTCCTTTTTGTCTTGTCGGTGAAATTGGTCCGCATGCCTACAAAAGGGAGGCAGCGGGCTGCATGACCGCCAGTTGCCCATACCTGGGTTAGCTAATAGCTAGCATCTCTCTAGCGTGCCGTGCTACAGACAATGACCACCTTTAGGTTAGCTAATAGCTAGCATCTCTCTAGCGTGCCGTGCTAAAGACAATGACCACCTTTTAGGTTAGCTAATGCTAGCATCTCTCTAGCGTGCCGTGATACAGACAATGACCACTTTAGTTAGCTAAATAGCTAGACTCTCTCTCGCTTGCCGGTGCATAACGACAATGACCCACCTATCTAGGTTAGCTCATAGCTAGCATCTCTCTAGCGTGCCGTGCTACAGACAATGACCACCTTTAGGTTAGCTAATAGCTAGCATCTCTCTAGCGTGCCGTGCTACAGACAATGAGCACCTTTAGGTTAGCTAATAGCTAGCATCTCTCTCGCGTGCCGTGCTATAAACAATGACCACCTTTAGGATAGCTAATAGCTGGCATCTCTCTAGCGTGCCGTGCTACAAACAATGACCACCTTTAGGTCTTCTTTAGGTTAGCTCGCATCTCTCTAGCCAGGTCCTTTCTAGGATCTCCTAATGTAAGGAAACAACAGCGAGGACCTATTCAGGAGACTAACGTTACAGAATGCACACAGATCAGCATATCTGTTATACACCATACATTTCTGCCATGTAGAATACAGAGGCATGCCAGAGCCATACATGTTATATGTACGGTATAGAAACCTGTGTTTCCATCTGCAGTGTTCTGTATGTTTCAGCTGACTGACTACACCACTAGAGAACGAGACTAGCACCCTTTTAAAACATAAAAGCCTTTTTTCATTAACACAATACATAATATATTTGGTCTATCACCACAATAACTCATTCTGCATCCAATTAAAACAGGGATTAAACAAAACAATTACACTTTTTTTTTTTTCTGCTGGGGAAAAAAATAACTACAATATTAAATAATAATATCCAGAGTGTTTTTAAAAAATGTACTAAAATAGGTGGGAAAGTTAAACCAGTTTGTACTGCTTAACAGTACATCAAATGCAGTATTGCAAATGTTAATTTGTTACCCCTTCCTGTCTCCTTCCCAACCTCGCCCAGATTCATCCACATGGTGAAGCCGTGGGACGTATTGCCCCTTCAGTGTGTGTGTGTGAATACGTCGGTGTGAGGGGGGCCATAGTCCTACTCATCAGCACACCCACCCTTGCCCACCCCCCTCTCTACATCCAGTATCATCTCTCATCATAAGTAGGGGTACTGTCCCAGCCGTCGAGGGCTGAGCTGGTATGCGCTGTAGGTCTCAGCACGTGGCGTGACACTAAGGGATCCAGCAGTAAACTGGTGTTGATAAACTGCAGGAAGACCCATCACCACTCCCACCGAAGACTCCTTCCTGGTTCCCACATCCCTCCAGGCCAATCCCGAGGTACCGCAAGGGACGGTGGGTGGGGCATAGGTGGAGGGGTGGCCACGCACCAGGAGCTGGGAGGCAGAGGCTAGCGCAGCGGACGCAGGGAAGGTGTATAGACTAGGGGCAGAGCTTAGAGAGGGCACTTCCTGGAAGGTGTACTGGGAGTTGGGGCCGGGGGGGTAGGTTGCCCGGCGACGCAGTTTGCCGTGGGAACGGTCCTGGGACGAAGAGGACGAGACTACAGGCTGTAAAAAAAAAAAAATAGAATAGAAAATGTTATTGTCCATTACAATATTTCATACATCAAGCAACAAGACACAAAGACAATAATATAGTACTACACATTTCTGTCTATACTTTCTCTGAAGGTTGCACCCTCTTGAACATCCCAAGAGCCCTATACATTCTGGGAATTCTCCATTTTGTTTTTTCCAGGTTTCAGTTTATTTATTTTTTCGTTTTTTGCTTTAAAAAGCACACTTAAATAGCAAATCKCCCCCCTACCCCAAAAAATGGGAGGATTTAAGTCCACAACACTGCTTAAACCACATCAAGATACTACTTTTGAGGTCTGGGGATAATAGACATGTCGATTTTGGGGTGTAGTTACTCTATAATTCCACTGTGCACCAGTCAGAGTCTTGGTTAGTAGTATTTCTGTAGCGCTCATGTGATTGCAGAGTTTGCTAAACAAATACCCACTGGAATGATGTAAATAATCATGATATCATTCTACCAGGTAGGCATTACCTACTTTGCTTTTCCATCTCTACCAGAAGAAGGTTGTCATTAGCATCATCACTAACTGCTACACCGCTAACTGCTTACACGTAGCTGCTACACCGCTAACTGCTACACCGCTAGCTGCTACACCGGCTAACTGCTTACATCCGCTAGCTGCATACACCGCTAGCTGCTACACACGTGCTAAAGCTGCTACACCGCTACTGCTACACCGCTAACTTGCTACCCCGCTAACTGCCTACACCGCTAGCTGACTACACCGCTAGCTGCTACACCGCTAACTGCTACACCGCTAACTGCTACACAAAGTGTAGACCTACTCTCACGGGACAGATTATTAGGTACACCAACCCGTTCACGAAAATGGATCGCTCCTACAGACAGACGAGAGGATGGACGAGTCCTGTCCGTTTTCAAAAAGTTGCAGGAAAAATATGAATCCTGTATGATGATTAACTTTCTAAGAGATTCAGTACATTTTATTCATATTGCTGATTTCTGTTTTAATGTCTGGATTCCGTGATTCTATTTTCAAGTTTTAAACCCAACTATGCAGTAATCAATAACAATGTTATACTAACATTAACAATAGAACAAAAACATGAGAAATTAAATAAGAACGAGAAGTTAGTAAGCATACTATATATATATACACAGGGTCAGTACCAGTACCATATTGACAATGTGCAGGGACACTGCAGTGATGGGGGTAGATATGTACAGTGGGAGAAGAAGTATTTGATAACCTGCCAAATCGCAGTGTTTCCTACTTACAAAGCATGTAAGGTCTGTCATTTTTATCATAGGTACACTTCAACTGTGAGAGACGGAATCTAAAACAAAAATCCTGAAAATCACATTGTATGATTTTTAAGTAATTAATTTGCATTTTATTGCATGACATAAGTATTTGATACATCAGAAAAAGCAGACTTAATATTTGGTACAGAAACCTTTGTTTGCAATTACAGAGATCATACGTTTCCTGTAGTTCTTGACCAGGTTTGCACACACTGCAGCAGGGATTTGGCCCACTCCTCCATACAGACCTTCTCCAGATCCTTCAGGTTTCGGGCTGTCGCTGGGCAATACGGACTTTCAGATCCCTCCAAAGATTTTCTATTGGGTTCAGGTCTGGAGACTGGCTAGGCACTCCAGGACCTTGAGATGCTTCTTACGGAGCCACTCCTTAGTTGCCCTGGCTGTGTGTTTCGGGTCGTTGTCATGCTGGAAGACCCAGCCACGACCCATCTTCAATGCTCTTACTGAAGGAAGGAGGTTGTTGGCCAAGATCTCACGATACATGACCCATCCATCCTCCCCTCAATATGGTGCAGTGTCCTGTCCCTTTGCAGAAAGCATCCCCAAAGATGATGTTTCCACCTCCATGCTTCACGGTTGGGATGTGTTCTTGGGGTTGTACTCATCCTTCTTCTTCCTCCAAACATGGCGAGTGGATTTTAGACCAAAAGGCTCTATTTTTGTCTCATCAGACCACAATGCCTTCTCCCATTCCTCCTCTGGATCATCCAGATGGTCATTGGCAAACTTCAGACGGGCCTGGACATGCGCTGGCTTGAGCAGAGGGGACCTTGCATGCGCTGCAGGATTTTAATCCATGACGGCGTAGTGTGTTACTAATGGTTTTCTTTGAGACTGTGGTCCCAGCTCTCTTCAGGTCATTGACCAGGTCCTGCCGTGTAGTTCTGGGCTGATCCCTCACCTTCCTCATGATCATTGATGCCCCACGAGGTTGAGCATCTTTGCATGGAGCCCCAGACCGAGGGTGATTGACCGTCATCTTGAACTTCTTCCATTTTCTAATAATTGCACCAACAGTTGTTGCCTTCTCACCAAGCTGCTTGCCTATTGTCCTGTAGCCCATCCCAGCCTTGTGCAGGTATACAATTTAACCCTGATGTCCCTACACAGCTCTCTGGTCTTGGCCATTGTGGAGAGGTTGGAGTCTGTTTGATTGAGTGTGTGGACAGGTGTCTTTTATACAAGTAACGAGTTCAAACAGGTGCAGTTAATACAGGTAATGAGTGGAGAACAGGAGGGCTTCTTAAAGAAAAACGAACAGGTCTGTGAGAGCCGGAATTCTTACTGGTTGGTAAGTGATGTATCAAATACCTATGTCATGCAATAAAATGCAAATTAATTACTTCAAAATCATACAATTTATTTTCAGGATTTTTGTTTTAGATTCCGTCTCTCACAGTTGAAGTGTACCTATGATAAAAATTACAGACCTCTACATGCTTTGTAAGTAGGATAGAGCATTGAGAACAGTCTGTGGCTTGGGTGGCTGGAGTCTAACGATTATCCGGAACCTTCCGTTCACACCGCCTGATATATAGAGGTCCCGGATGGCAGGGAGCTCGGACCCAGTGATGTACTGGTGCCGTCCGCACCACCCTCTGGTATAGAGGTTCTGGATGGCAGGGAGCTCGGACCCAGTGATGTACTGGTGCCGTCCGCACCACCCTCTGGTATAGAGGTCCCGGATGGCAGGGAGCTCGGACCCAGTGATGTACCGGGCCGTCCGCACCACCCTCTGTAGCACCATGCGATCGAGAGCGGTGCTATAGCCATACCAGGCAGTGATGCAGCCAGTCAAGATGCCCTCAATGTTACAGCTGTAGAACTGGCCATAGCCTTAGAGTTGTCTGTGATAGCTGTGTGTGTGTGGTAGCCCTGTCCTTTAGTTTAGCGCCAACCTCTGTGTTAATCCAGGGCTTTTGATTGGAGAAGCAGTGAACCTTCACTGTGGGGACAACGTCGATGATGCATTTTCTAATGAAGCCGGTGACAGAGGCGATTAGCTCGTCGACGTTATCGGTGGAGTCTCGAAACATATTCCAATCAACGCTAGCGAAGCGGTCCTGTTTTGTGATGACCATTTCTCAACAGAGATACCTTCTTGTTTGAGCTTCTACATGTAAACAGGAAGCAGGAGTATGGATCTGATTTGCAGAATGAGGGACGAGGGACGGCCTTGTATGCTTTTTTGTGGGTAGAGTAACCGTGGTTTAGGATTTTATGCCCCCTATGGTGAAGGAAGTTGGGCATCACGTTTCTTAATGACGAGGAATTAAAATGGCCGGCAACCAGAACAGCAGACTCGGGTGCAAGTTTTCCTTCTTGTTATAGCCTCGTACAGTTGGTTAAGTGCCATCTTGTTATTTTTCTTGTCCCGAGGTGGAATTTATACAACAGTCATGATAACAGATGTAAACTCCCTCAGGAGGTAGAAGGGTCGGCATTTGA
>NW_019943960.1:102618-115966 GCF_002910315.2 Salvelinus sp. IW2-2015
CCCACGGGCCAGGACTTGCCTCTAGACGTCCCTCCTCCAGGGAGTGTGTGCGGGGGAGGGGGTGAGGGGGCTGGTCGTAGAGGAGTCAGAGTCGTGAACCGTCAACAAGCTGATCACGTTAGTCCTCTGAGCCGGACCACAGCTGGTTCACAGTCACACACATACATTAGACGGACACAAACAGTCGGCAGATACATTAGATACTAACAAGAAATGAAAGACAGATAGTATTGGTGGTGGAGAGGATCATCACTTCCTAGTCCCATTCACATCAGCAGTTCCTACAGGGTTTCATACGTTTATAGATTTAAATACACAAACAAAAAGTAGGTTTTGTGATCTCTCTTATATTTCTCAGATGTAGAACAAACACTTCAGAACAAATTTCATTTAGATGCTTTCGTCCATGTAGTCAATCTGTTATTCAATGTGTTTCTATTGGCTAATAGCAGTAAGGACTGTCTGTTATTCAATGTGTTTCTATTGGCTAATAGCAGTAAGGACTATCTGTTATTCAATGTGTTTCTATTGGCTAATAGCAGTAAGGACTGTCTGTATTCAATGTATTCTATTGGCTAATAGCAGTAAGGACTATCTGTTATTCAATGTGTTTCTATTGGCTAATAGCAGTAAGGACTATCTGTTATTCAAGTGTTTCTATTGGCTAATAGCAGTAAGGACTGTCTGTTATTCAATGTGTTTCTATTGGCTAATAGCAGTAAGGACTATCTGTTATTCAATGTTTTCATTGGCTAATAGCAGTAAGGACTGTCTGTATTCAATGTTTCTATTGGCTAATAGCAGTAAGGACTATCTGTTATTCAATGTGTTTCTATTGGCTAATAGCAGTAAGGACTATCTGTATTCAATGTGTTCTATTGGCTAATAGCAGTAAGGACTATTGTTATTCAATGTTTTCTATTGGCTAATAGCAGTAAGGATCTGTTATTCAATGTGTTTCTATTGGCTAATAGCAGTAAGGACTATCTGTTATTCAATGTGTTTCTATTGGCTAATAGCAGTAAGGACTATCTGTTATTCAATGTGTTTCTATTGGCTAATAGCAGTAAGGACTATCTGTTATTCAATGTGTTTCTATTGGCTAATAGCAGTAAGGACTGTTATTCAATGTGTTTTCTTGGCTAATAGCAGTAAGGACTATCTGTTATTCAATGTGTTTCTATTGCTAATAGCAGTAAGGACTATCTGTTATTCAATGTGTTTCTATGCTAATAGCAGTAATGACTGTTATTCAATGTGTTTCTATTGGCTAATAGCAGTAAGGACTTCTGTTATTCAATGTGTTTCTATTGGCTAATAGCAGTAAGGACTATCTGTTATTCAATGTGTTTCTATTGGCTCAGTACAGTAAGGACTGTTATTCAATGTGTTTCTATTTAATAGCAGTAAGGACTATCTGTTATTCAATGTGTTTCTATTGGTAATAGCAGTAAGGACATCTGTATTCAATGTGTTTCTATTGGCTAATAGCAGTAAGGACTTCTGTTATTCCATGTGTTTCTATTGGCTAATAGCAGTAAGGACTATCTGTTGTTTCAATGTGTTTCTATTGGCTAATAGCAGTAAGGATCTGTTATTCAATGTGTTTCTATTGGCTAATAGCAGTAAGGACTATCTGTTATTCAATGTGTTTCTATTGGCTAATAGCAGTAAGGACTTCTGTTATTCAATGTGTTTCTATTGGCTAATAGCAGTAAGGACTATCTGTTTTTCAATGTGTTTCTATTGGCTAATAGCAGTAAGGACTGTTTCAATGTGTTTCTATTGGCTAATAGCAGTAAGGAATCTGTTATTCAATGTGTTTCTATTGGCTAATAGCAGTAAGGACTATCTGTTTTCAATGTGTTTCTATTGGCTAATAGCAGTAAGGACTGTCTGTTTATTCAATGTGTTTCTATTGGCTAATAGCAGTAAGGATCTGTATTCAATGTGTTTCTATTGGCTAATAGCAGTAAGGACTATCTGTTATTCAATGTGTTTCTATTGGCTAATAGCAGTAAGGACTGTTATTCAAGTGTTTCTATTGGCTAATAGCAGTAAGGACTTCTGTTATTCAATGTGTTTTCTATTGGCTAATAGCAGTAAGCTATCTGTTATTCAATGTGTTTCTATTGCTAATAGCAGTAAGGACTATTGTTATTCAATGTTTTCTATGCTAATAGCAGTAAGACTATCTGTTATTCAATGTGTTTCTATTGGCTAATAGCAGTAAGGACTATTGTTATTCAATGTGTTTCTATTGGCTAATACAGAAGGACATCTGTTATTCAAGTGTTTCTATTGGCTAATAGCAGTAAGGACTATCTGTTATTCAATGTGTTTTATTGGCTAATAGCAGTAAGGACTATCTGTTATTCAATGTGTTTCTATTGGCTAATAGCAGTAAGGACTACGTTATTCAATGTGTTTCTATTGGCTAATAGCAGTAAGGATCTGTTATTCAATGTGTTTCTATTGGCTAATAGCAGTAAGGACTATTTTATTCAATGTGTTCTATTGGCTATAGCAGTAAGGGGACTGTCTTGGGTTATTCAATGTGTTTCTATTGGCTAATAGCAGTAAGGACTACCTGTTATTCAACGTGTTTCTATTGGCTAATAGCAGTAAGGACTGTCTGTTATTCAATGCGTTTCTATTGGCTAATAGCAGTAAGGACTGTTATTCAATGTGTTTCTATTGGCTAATAGCAGTAAGGCCAAATTAAATTCTATATACCTTAAGGGATCCTAAAATTCCAAAGCAAATTGCTGAATTCTCCTTGGTATGAATATCTTTGAGTCTACAGGGTTAAAAGCCTTGTCCATTTGTGGATGACCTCCTCGTTACTCGTTACTCCTCACAGAGTAAAAGGGGTGAAGTCAAGATGTCAACATTATCAACAGATTAGTTAGCAACTACAGACCGTCTATATCGTCTAGAACTATTCACTTAAAGCGGGGGCCCAACTGCTACAGTTGTTGATGATTGGATGGGAGACCAGACACACCTGGCGGGGTGGAACTTCCTCTCGTCCTCCTCGTCTGAGTGGATGGTGATGACGCTGCCCGCCGGGCTGGGCGTGTCCGAGATGATGATTGGCTGAGAGAGAGCCGCCGCGCTGCAGATGGGCGGAGTCAGCACGGCGTTGGTGAGTAGGGATACACCGGACACACGCCTGGACAAACGCGCACGCGCACGGCAAAGAAACAAATTTAGTATTCCCAATCTGGCCTCATTCCCAATCATACCATCATGGTCACCTAATCATTCCCAGCCTCCAATTGGCTCATTCATCTCCCCCCTCCTCTCCCCTGTAACTATTCCCCAGGTCTTTGCTGTAAATGAGAATGTGTTCTCAGTCAACTTTACCTGGTTAAAATAAGGGTTAAAATAAATAATAAAAATAAATAGTTACACACCTTTACTATTCCTGATTTCAAGGGCGAAGACATTCAGTCAGGAAGCAAAACACATTTGTGGAGTCCCTGAAAACGTAACTTTTCCAGCTGTTACTAGTTATTACACGTTACTAGTTGATGGGCCTAACCAGCTACTACACTGAACAAAAATATAAAAACGCAACATGTAAAGTGTTGGTCCCTGAAATAAAACATCCCAAAAATGTTCAAAACTCACAAAAAAAGCTTATTTCTCTCAAATGTTGTTCAGAAATTTGTTTACATCCTCGTTAGTTAACATTTCTCCTTTGCCAAGATAATCCATCCACCTAACATGTGTGGCATATCAAGAAGCTGATTAAAACAGCATGATCATTACACAGGTGCACCTTGTGCTGGGAACAATAAAATGCCCCTCTAAAATGTGCAGTTTTGTCACACAATGTTATAGATGTCTCAAGTTTTGAGGGAGTGTGCAATTGGCATGCTGACTGCAGGAATGTCCACCAGAGCTGTTGCCGGAGAATTTAATGTTAATTTCTCTACCATAAGCCGCCACCAACATCATTTAAAGAATTTGGCAGTACGTCCAACTGGCCTCACAACCGCAGACCACTTGAAACCACACCAGCCCAGGACCTCCACATCCGGCATCTTCACCTGCCCAGGACCAGCCATCCGGACAGCTGATGAAACTGAGGAGTATTTCTGTCTGTAATAAAGCCCTTTTTGTGGTGGAAAACGGATTCTGATTGGCTGGTCCTGGCTCCCCAGTGGCTGAGCCTACGCCCTCCCAGGCCCACCCATGGCCACACCCCTACCCAGTCATGTGAAATCCATAGATTAGGGCCTAATGAATTTATTTAAATTGATTGATTTCCTTATATGAATTTTAACTCAGTGAAATTGTTGAAATTGTTGCGTGTTCCATTTACATGTTTTGTTCAGTGTAGTTGATAACTGTAACTAGTTGTTGTGCCACTATCCTTTCAGTTCCTTCTCTTCCAGTCAGTCGTACCTGGTGGTCCTGCTGTTGCCACGGCCACCCTTAGCCCTCTTCCTCGCTCCGCTCCTCGAATTAACCCCCAGGTTCTGCTGCAGCACTCCGCTGTACTGAGATCCCCTACACACACACACACACACACACACACACACACACACACACACACACACACACACACACACAATTTGCAGTTTTTGGACATTTCCCAGGTCTATTAAACCAGGCAAACTCAAACAGGCACAGATAAAGTATTTGAATCCATTTTTCAGAAACCCAGGTCTGTTTCTCTTTTTATGGGATAGTTATCCTGTGAAGTGATCTGGGTAAGAATTGTTTTCTGACGGACTCTTTGATTTCTGCGCTAACAGACAGCTATGTAACCGTGGTGATGACCCTACCTCCAGCTGTGTGTCTGCTGGGCTGTGTCCGGAAGGAGTGTCTCCACGGGACACTCCGTGACAACCGACTGGTGGGTGGAGCCGTGGATGGCCACACCCGGAACCTGCTGCCATGACGACGGGATCAGGATCTGCTGGGTACCGGCTGGCCAGGCCTGCTACAGAGAACACAACACAAAATATTTGGTGGTAAACGATTTCCAGACGTGTTGGCGCGTTCAGTGTGACAGGGTCTAGGCCTGCCGATTAAGTACCGCTAAGTACATTCGTAGGCATCCGACAAAGTTTGAAAGTTAGAAACACATTGGCAGTGTGGTTTGATTTAAACGTTTACATGCTGTGCACGAAGAACGATTTCCCTAATAATCTTGTTTAGGCAACACACATCATAAAATCAGGCTACCTGATGGGATTTTGATAAATGCAATAACAACAACAACAAAAAAATCGCCAATCAAAATAAARGTTCTACCACAGCGACAGTTCAGACACAAAGATTGTATTAAGATGCCTATTTTCAGTTTTTCCTGAAGCAAAGACAGGCTGGCGCTGCGGATGCTGTAACCTGCGCCGATCAAAACACACCGCTGCAGTTGACAGAGCCCACGTTGGCTAAAGTAGCCTCTCAAGCCAATCGTAGAATGTGACGACAGAACTGAATCAAGTCGTACAATCTGGCCAGGTAGATATCTTGATGTTAACCCCCTGAGYTCGATTTCCCCGCGGAAATTCGAATTAGCATAATAACCAATCTTGATAAAGTTGAGAAATCCATTTWTTTWTTTTTTTTTTGCATTTGTGCATTTTTTTGCCCATGAGACAAAAACCGTCTGTAGCGTCCGAGTGGTTTGGCCAACAAAAATATTATGACCCCTCTCTGGAAAGACTCTCACAAACACGATGGTGTTCCCGTTTCGCTCTTCTCTCTTACTTTTTTTTGTAATTTCTTGTTGGTTATTTTTCTTAAAACTGCATTGTTGGTTTTAAGGACTTGTAAGTGAGCATTTCACTGTAAGGTCTACACCTGTTGTATTCGGCGCATGTGACAAATAAAATGTAATTTGATTTGATTTGAGAGGGGAAAGGAGGTAGTTAAGAGCAGGCAGTTAAGTCAGCCACATCATCACGCCTTCATGCCCTCAGCACAGCACACCTACAGAGAGAGAAAATGAATGATAGAGTATGTATTTAAGTGTTTTACCAGCCCAGAGGCAGTGTGCTCCAGCAGGGTGGGGAGTCCGGCCCCACAGCCCAGCCCCAGGAGAAATGAGTACTGGGGGGCTAGCCCTGCTACTGTGGGGGGTTGGGTTGGAGGGTGGCTACCATCAGGGGTGTGCAGGAGCCCTGGGGGAGGAAGGGTGTAGGGAGGAGGGGATGGGGAAGGAAAGGGTGGAGGAGGAGGACGGTTAACTCAGAAGGTCCCGACTCACTTCATGGCTGGATACCCTCTCTCAGTGGCAAATACTAATTACTTTAGACCTGGGGAAGTGGACTGAGTGTGGACTGATGATTGAGGACACTAAAGTTAGTCTATAGATTGATCAGGGTTGTGGGTTGACTGTGGACTGTTTGAGGTTAGATTGATAGATCTGGGTTGTCAATGTGAAGATGATAAACTGTCTGATCCATGGCTGAGAGATCTGACAGAGGTCTGGGAGAGGAGAAACAGGCTGCTCCAACGCTGAGAGGTCTGCTAGAGGTCTGGAAGAGGAGAAACTGGCTGAGAGGTCCTGACAGAGGTCTGGGAGAGAGAAACAGGGCTGATCCGGCTTGGCGGTCTGATAGAGGTCTGGGAGAGAAGAAACAGGCTGATCCATGGCTGAGAGGTCGTGAAGAGGTCTGGGAGAGGAGAAACTGCAGCATGAATGAGCTAAAGGGCTTTCCAGGCTTGAAGTCGGCGGCAGGGGGCGGAATTCTAATCCAAGGAGGAGCAATCGGCGGGGCTCAGTGTACGTGAAAGCCCACTTCAAGACAAACATAGAAATCTGCTCTAATTTTGGCATTCCTCTGTTCCGCTCCTCAAGGGGTGGGCTGGTCCTGGGCTGGAAACTCCTTAATCTCAAACACGGTCATTCCTGTTCTGAAGCCATGAGGCTTGGAAGTATTGTGAGACACTCTAGCTGGAAGACCAAAGCACAGTGCAGGAACAAGAGAACCAACCACACACCACACACACACGTACCTTGTGAGAGCATAGGCAGGCTGCAGCTGCAAGGTGGCCTGTGATATGATATGTTCTTGGTATCTACTCCATGGGGACTAGAACTTGTCCATCCTCACTGAGGTAAAGCTGTGAGCTCTTATTGGATCGCACATGGAGCCCAATGCAGACAGAAGGAAACAGCCGAGATATCAGTAACACCAAGCACAATAGGGCTGACACGGAGAACAGGACTTGCGGGTCTTGCGGAATTCTGGCAGGAATGGGACTGAAGTTCTAGAATCAAGCTAGGGACTGGACAGAATGGGACTGAAGTTCTAGAATCAAGCTAGGGACCGGACAGAATGGGTCTGAAGTTCTAGAATCAAGCTAGGGACCGGACAGAATGGGTCTGAAGTTCTAGAATCAAGCTAGGGACCGGACAGAATGGGACTGAAGTTCTAGAATCAAGCTAGGGACCGAACAGAATGGGTCTGAAGTTCTAGAATCAAGCTAGGGCCGTACAGAATGGGACTGAAGTTCTAGAATCAAGCTAGGGACCCGGACAGAATGGGATTGGCAGTCCACAGGAACGGGCAGTACAGGAATAGTTATAAACTGGGGAGGGGGGATACACTATATATACAGCAGTATGTGGACACCCCTTCAAATGAGTGGATTCGGCTATTTCAGCCACACTTGTTGCTGACAGGTGTATAAAATCAAGCACACAGCCATGCAATCTCCATAGACAAACATTGGCAGTAGAATGGCCCGTACTGAAGAGCTCAGTGACTTTCAACGTTGCACCGTCAAAATGAATATATTGCCACAGCTGAATTTCTGTAGTTCAGAACATCCCATGTCTCCCCCTTCTGACTATTGGGATAAAATCCATAGTGCAGTCTCAAAATATAGCAAGGTAGAGAGCCAGGATAAAATGAACAAACTTGGAAAGAGGGAAAGACGAAGGACAGCTATCCGTACCAAACTAATTGTGTTTCCAGGCACTAGCATTTCGTCCCATCCTAAAATTGGTTTAGACATGATTGTTCCAACCCCTGACTGAGTATGGAAATAAATATGGTGTCTCCTATTGCCCTGTAAGAAGTAGTCTTCATCAACTTATCATTTAAACCATGTAAAACTATGCCTTGTGCTTACTATTGCTCTCACAGTTTATGTTTGGCGCAAAAAWTTTAAAACAATGCAAATGGGAATGAAAATGGCTTGCCCATACTTCAATATTTCACAATAATGCCTTGAAATCTGCTGGGTAGTCTTTGCATCCCCCCAAGGGTCCAAATGTTGGTCCAAATGTGGACTCTGTACCCTTACCGATATCATGGACAGTAATGGTTTGAGAACATTCCAAGATTTGAAAGACACACATTATCAGGCAACTCCATTTTTCTATATTTACACCTTAGGTCAGCTAGAATGGCCTATGGAGGAACCCAACTCCCGAAACATCCATTTATAAATAAATGGTCTGGGCTTCCGAAAGGACTGATCTCTATAATATATAAACAACTTTTGGAAAGCTCATATTCTGAGCTAGCCAATTCATAAAGTATGGTCCACAGATCTAAGTGAATCTGAACAAACCTTTAACTGGAACAGAATATGGAAAAATATGACCTTGGCATCCTGTAATGCGAACCATCCTTTAAAGTTTGTATTTAACACCAAGGAAAAGTTTTACAATGAAATTGTCCCCAACTCCCAACTGTTCACTGCGTCCCCTAAATCAGGTAGGAACACATTCCTTCATACGATGTGAGATGTTTAACTGCCCTGCAGTGAAACGCTTCTCTGACAAGGTTAGAACATTCATTTGAATGGAAATATTCAATGCGTTGGCATCGACTGTTACTTAACGATGGTAGCTCCTTGAATCTCTCTATCTGTCAGAGATGATTACTACTGGCAGGCAGAACTGACGCTAATAAATATGTTGACTCTTAGGTGACAGTTACTATTAGAATTTAAAACATTAGAAATAGACAGCCTTGACTTATTCCACATGATTTAGACAGCCTTGACTTATTCCACATGAAGTAGACAGCCTTGACTTATTCCACATGAAGTAGACAGCCTTGCCTTATTCCACATGATTAGACAGCCTTGACTTATTCCACATGATTTAGACAGCCTTGACTTATTCCACATGATTTAGACAGCCTTGACTTATTCCACATGATTTAGACAGCCTTGACTTATTCCACATGATTTAGACAGCCTTGACTTATTCCACATGAAGTAGACAGCCTTGACTTATTCCACATGAATAGACAGCCTTGACTTATTCCACATGATTTAGACAGCCTTGACTTATTCCCACAATTTAGACAGCCTTGACTTATTCCATATGATTTAGACAGCCTTGACTTATTCCAATTGAAGTAGACAGCCTTGAAACTTATTCCACATGAAGTAGAGCAGCCTTGACTTATTCCACATGATTTAGACAGCCTTGACTTATTCCACATGATTTAGTCAGCCTTGACTTATTCCATATGTTATGTTACAGCCTGAATTCAAAATGGATTAAATAAAATACACAATACCCCATAATGACAAAGTTAAAACACTATTTTAAAAAACATTTTTGCAAATGTATTGGAAATAAAATACAGAAATCTCCTTTACATAAGTATTCACACCCCTTTGCTATGACACTCCAAATTTAACTCAGGTGCATCCAATTCCCTTTGATCATCCTTGAGATGTAACTACAACTTGATTGGAGTCCAACCTGTGGCCAATTCACTTGTTTGGACATGATTTAGAAAGAACCACACCTGTCTATATAAGATCCTACAGTTAACAGAGCAGAAACTATACCATGAAGTCCAAGAAAATGTCTGTAGATCTCTTGAGATACAATTGTGATGAGGCATAGCCTGTATTTGGGGAAGAGGTAATAAAACCATTTCTAGAGTGTTGAACGTTTCCAAGAGCCCAGTGGTCTCTATTATTGTGAAATGGAGAAAAAAAAATATGTAACTACCCAGACTGCCTAGCCATCTGACCAAACTGAGCATCAGGGCAAGAAGGACCTTGGTCAGGGAGGTGACCAAGAAACCAATGAACACACTGACAAAACTACAGAGTTCCTTGGCTGAGATGGGAGAACCTGGCAGAAGGACAACAGTCACTACAGCACTTCACTAATCTGGGTTTTATGGGATTGGCCAGACAGAAGTTACTCCTGAGAAAAAGGCACATGACAGCACGACTGGAGTTGGCAAAAATGGCAGCTGAAAGACAAAGCATAACGCAAAAGATTCTGTGGTCTGATGAGATACAAATTTAACAAAGCGCTATATGTCTGTACAAATGTAACTCTTTGGCCTGAATGCAAAGCGCTATATGTCTGGCGAAAACCAGGCACAGCTCATCAAATACAGGCAACTCCTTGATGAAAACCTACTTCAGAGTGCAAACGAACTTAGACTGGGGGGCGATTATTTTACGTTTCGACAGGACAATGACCCCGAGCAGACAGCCAAAGCAACGCTGGCTTCAGAACAAGGATGTGAAAGTCCTTGTGGCCRGGCCAAAGCTTGAGAAAATCTCCCAAGGAAGTGTGGGAGAAAATGCCCAAATCCAGATGTGCAAAGCTGATACAGACATGCCCAAGATGACTCAACGTTTTAATCGTTGCCTAAGGTGCTTCTACATACTATTGACTCAGGGTGTGATTCGCACAATTTTCTACAAACAGGTTTTCACTTTGTCATTATGGGGCATTGTGTGTAGATATGTGAGAGAAGAAGAAAAATATATTTAATCCATTTTGTATTCAAGCTGTAACACAACACAACGTGGAATAAGTAAAGTGGTACGAATACTTTCTGAAAGCACTTTTATGTATTTTTTAAAGATTATTGCCCGTCTGTGATTGTCTACCCACACGCACAGCGAGGGAAYGACTGACGAGCAGCTAACGGAGGAAGTTATTATCAGATTTATYCATGTAATAATGAGCACGGGACGGCAGTCGTTTTTTTATCGGGACAGGAAAGTTCTGGGGTTGGAGAACTGTTGCAGGATTTGGATAGACAGAAAAGACAGGGCAGGAATGGATGTTCACTCCCGTGCCAACCTCTACACCACAATAATGTTACTCCCTCTCGTCAAAAAAAATACAGTCATTCATAGATAATTACTGTGTTGTTACATTGAACCATGCAATTTCTTAGCGACTCAAATTTTCTGGTTTAAAACATTTTCCGTTTCAATTCCCTAATAAACCTGATTCTGGTTAACAGCGCTGGTCAAAAAAAGAAAAAGGACAATCTCTATTGAATATGCTTTTCTGTACAGTTACTAGGCTTAATCTGTGTCTTGGAAACCTCTCCTAAAGTGTTCCTGTTTTACCCTGTATGGTGTTTGGTGGGCAGACGATCAGAGTCTGCTGGAAGGGCTCAGTCTGGCAGGCCAGGCCGTTGGGCCGAGCCTGCAGGGGGACACTCTGTTGGGTCAGCCCAGGGATGTTGATGGTGGCCTGCTGGTAGAGGGCTGGCTGGTAGTTCAGGATAGGAACAGCTCCCCCTGCTGACGGCACCTGGTGGTACAGTCCAGTCGCAGTTAGAATACGGGTCACAGTCAGTTAGAGGTTCATAGTGATGAATACAATTCTGTTCTGTTTAAAGGGAAGTTCCACCAACATTTAAATGTTGGGTATTCAGTGATTTCAACATATTGTTTTTGTATCATTTTATGATGTCATGTCGTCTATTGACAGTTTAGTGGTGAGCAGATTGGGAAACTCCTACTCCCGTTACGTACATGAGCAGGAATCCTGAACATGACTCATCAAAAAATACGGACAGTCAAATTTCAGCAACCTATATAACAAGTTTGTAGTTCTCTGATCTTATTGGTTGGAACAGCGTCTGGAACTGGAACTGACAAAGACATTTTCATACTCAATTAAACTCATGTATCACTGTATGACGTCGCGTGAAACGTATTTACAGTGTGGTCTAACTTGTGTGTGTTGTACCTGGTGAGCTGATGGCTGAAGGTACCTGGTTGCTGTTGATGGCTGAAGTAACAGTGTGTACCTGGTTGAACATGGGTGGCTGAACGGGTAACAGTGTGTACCTGGTGTGCTGATGCTGAGTGACAGTGTGTACCTGGTTGAGCTGGTGGTCTGAAGGTAACAGTGTGTACCTGTTGGCTGGTGGCTGAAGGGTAACAGTGTGTACCTGGTTGACTGATTGCTGAAGGTGACAGTGTTGTGGTGTACCTGGTTGTGCTGAAGGTAACAGTGTGTACCTGGTTTAGCTGGTGGCTGAAGTAACAGTGTGTACCTGGTTGTGCTGGTGGCTGAAGGTAACAGTGTGTACCTGGTTGTGCTGATGCTGAAGGTGACAGTGTGTACCTGGTTTGAGCCTGGGTTGCTGGAAGGTGACTGTGAGGTTGCCGGCGGCAGCACTAGGAAGAGTGTTGGTGGAGAAGAGAGTTTTGTTGTTGTCGAACGATGAGCTCCTACGTTTACAGAGTTCCATGTTCTGAAAGCAAGACTTCACACTGCAAAGGGGTGAGACAATCAAATCATTTAACCAGTCAACCAATCAAATTTAACCAATGAACCAATCAAATTTCACCCACAAAGGGCAAAGTCAAATGTAATAACACCCCACCCTGAGACCCACTAGTACATCCCTCCACACACAGTGACAGGTGTACGTACTGGGAGCTGTGAGGGAAGTCCAGCAGGTGACTCATGGTGACGAAGGGGTGACCCAGCGTCTTAGTGGGCGTGATCCTCTTGTCAGCGTCCAATCGGAGCATCCGCTTCAGCAGGTCGATGAACTCCCTCCTATCAGCTTTCTCCGCCAGCATGTCCGTCCCTTCCAGGTGAGATGAGAGGTTGACCTGCATCAGGAAGTGGAAGAAGACGTGATACAACAGGATGGAAGTGGTGAGGTTGAATGAAGGGTGAAGCTGCTGCTAAAGACACTGAGCTATTGGTCAGTTCTGGGGTTTCATCCCCTCTAATAGATTAGGACTTGTGGAGGGTGAGCCACCTTGGGCCGGGGGGCTGCCACCTTGGGCCGGGGCTGCTACCTGGCCGGGCGGCTGCCACCTCGGGTCGGGGCTGCTACCTGGCCGGGCGGCTGGCACCTTGGGCCGGGGGGCTGCCACCTTGGGCCGGGGCTGCTACCTGGCCGGGCGGCTGCCACCTTGGGCTGGGGCTGCCACCTTGGGCTGGGGCTGCCACCTTGGGCCGTATCCACAAAGCGTCTCAGAGTAGAACATGTGTCCTTAGCGCTGAGAATAGAGACATACTCCTGAAATAAAAGCTATGTGTGAAGCCTCTTTAGTCATGAGACTCCCACCTAGTGGACAGATGTTTTGCAGACCTCATGAGACTCCCACCTAGTGGACAGAT
>NW_019943960.1:120989-131687 GCF_002910315.2 Salvelinus sp. IW2-2015
TGACACCCACTAGTGACAGGATATTCAGGCAGAACCTCATGAGACACCCCACCCTAGTGGACAAGATATTCAGCAGACCTCTTGAGACTCCAACCTAGATCGACAGATGTTTGCAGACCTCATGAGACTCCACCTAGTGGACTATGTTCAGCAGACCTCATGAGACTCCCACCTAGTGGACAGATATTCAGCGACCTCATGAGGACACCCACCTAGGGACAGATATTCAGCAGACCTCATGAGACTCCCACCTAGTGGAAGATATTCAGCAGACCTCATGAGACACCCACCTAGTGGACAAGATGTTCAGCAGACCTCATGAGAACCCACTAGTGGACAGATATTCAGCAGACCTCATGAGACTCCACACCTAGTGGACAGATATTCAGCAGACCTCATGAGACTCCCCTAGTGACAGATATTCAGCAGACCTCATGAGACACCACCTAGTGGACAGAATATTCAGCGACCGCATGAGACACCCACCTAGTGACAGATATCAGCAGACCTCATGAGACTCCCACCTAGTGGACAGATATTCAGCAGACCTCATGAGACTCCCACCTAGTGGACAAGATATTCAGCCAGACCTCATGAGACTCCCACCCTAGTGGACAGATATTCAGCAGACCTCATGAGGACACCCACCTAGTGGACAGATATTCAGCAGACCTTCATGCAGAGTCCTGTACATGGGTAGATAACGCCATGTAGCCTACCTAGCAGCACCATGTAGCCTACTAGATAACGCCAGTAGCCTACCTAGCAGCACCATGTAGCCCTATAGATAACGCCATGTAGCCTACCTAGCAGCACCATGTAGCCTACTAGATAACGCCATGTAGCCTACCTAGCAGCACCATGTAGGCCTCCAGCAGCACCATGTAGCCTACTAGATAACGCCATGCAGACTACTAGCAGCACCATGGAGCCTACTAGTTAACGCCATGTAGCCTACCTAGCAGCACCATGTAGCCTACCTAGCAGCACCATGTAGCCTACTAGATAACGCCATGAGCCTACCTAGCAGCACCATGTAGCCTACTAGATAACGCCATGTAGCCTACCTAGCACACCATGTACCTACCTAGCAGCACCATGTAGCCTACTAGATAACGCCATGCAGCCTACCTAGCCTAGATAACGCCATGCAGACTACCTAGCAGCACCATGTAGCCTACTAATAACGCCATGTAGCTCTACCTAGCAGCACCATGTGAGCCTACCTAGCAGCACCATGCAGCCCACTAATGATAATGCCATGGAGCCTACCTAGCAGCACCATGTAGCCTACTAGATAACCGCCATAGTAGCCTACCTAGCAGCACCATTAGCCACCTAGCAGCACCAGTAGCTACTAGATAACGCCATGCAGCCTACCTAGCCTAGATAACGCCATGCAGACCACCTAGCAGCACCATGTAGCCTACTAGATAACGCCATGCAGCTACCTAGCAGCACCATGTAGCCTACAGATAACCCATGTAGCCTTCCTAGCAGCACCATGGTAGCCTACCTAGCAGCCACCATGTAGCCATACTAGATAACGCCATGTAGCCTACCAGCAGCACCATGCTAGCCTACCTAGCAGCACCATGTAGCCTACTAAAGATAACGCACATGTAGCCTACCTAGCAGCACCATGTAGCCTACCTAGCAGCACCATGTAGCCTACCTAGCAGCACCATGTAGCCTACACTAGCAGCACCATGTAGCCTACTAGCAGCACCATGTAGCCTACCTAAGCAGCTACACAGTAGCCTTACCTAGCTCAGCACCCATGTCTAGCTCCTACCTACCTGCATCATCATGTCATCCAGACAATTGAAGATGTATTTCCTGGCCTCCTTAGACTTGATGCCCATCTCAGCCTCGTGCTCTGAAGGAGTCTATTTAAACACAGAAAATATTTATGTTACACTCCTCATATTCATAAGGCTCAATTTGTACCTTTATTTAACTTGGCAAGTCAGTTAAGAACAAATTCTTATTTACAATGACGGCCTACCAGGGAACAGTGGGTTAACTGCCTTTTTCAGGGGCAGAACGACAGATTTTTACCTTGTCAGCTCGGGGATTCAATCCAGCAACCTTTCGGTTACTGGCCAAACGCTCTAACCACTAGGCTACCTGCCGCGCTGAAGCTTGAATATACAGGAAAAGGAAAAATGACATTTTTTGTGTGCATCTCCATAAAGCATTGCAGAGTTGCCTACATGACTTATTTCAAGAAAGGTAGATCTTCCTAAGAAAAACAAAGCTAGTTTATGCCTAAACAATTACACCAGATTGTTGCAGCAGAGCAGTGAGGAGGGGTGTAACACCTTGATTCTCCAGAGGGGGTAGCTAGAGTCAGGTCCTCTCTTGAAGAAGCGGCTGGTCTTGGTGCCGGCACTKAGCAGGTACTCTGCAGGCAGACCCTGGGTCTGAGAGATGTACCGGATCTAGTGGAGGAGGGAAGGAAGGAAGGAAGGTATTACACAATACATGACTATCAACAGTTTGATATAGCTTGGTATATTACCATCATAACAGTTGAGGATAAAATGTGTTTGTTTGTGTATCTGTAGCAGTACTAACCTGGTCGTACTCTGATGCCCCGGGATAGAGGGGCCAGCCCAGGAACAGCTCAGCTATAACACAGCCCAGAGACCACATGTCTATAGACTCACAGAACGGCAAACCCAGGATAATCTCTGGAGCCCTGAGGAAGAAAACATAGAACTCATTATACCAAGACTGTAGTGGAATAACCACCTGGACTCATTATACCAAGACTGTAGTGGAATAACCACCTGGACTCATTATACCAAGACTGTGGTTAGAGTGTAGAGGCGGCAGGTAGGCCTAGTGAGATCATAGAGTGTTAGAGCGCAGGCTAGTCTAGTGGTTAGAGTGTAGAGGCGGCAGGTTAGTGCCTAGGGGCTGGTTTATGATGTTAGTAGCTGTGCAGTTATTTTAGTCCTAGTGGTTAGATTGTTAGAGGCGGCATGGTAGCCTAGTGGTTAGAGTTGTAGTAGGCTGGCATTTTGTACATCGGTTATTTTTTTTTTTTTTAAGTTGTGATGTCTAATGTGATGACCTAAGTGAATAATATTGATCTTCTCTGAGATGGACACTTTTGAAACCCTCTCGTTGAATAGTCCTACTCCCTTTTATAACCTGCCATTATCCTACATTTGATCCACTTAGGTGCGACGCGCTGAGGTAAGCTCAAGTCTGCTTGGCTGATCGCATGACTGACCTGAACCATTTCCCAGGTCGTATCCCTGTCTTCGCGCACATTTAATTTTCTTTTGGAACTTATTGACCCAGCAGAAACCTCATGCTGGGTGACTCCTCATCAGACAGCCCTAACAGGGTGCAATGTCATCGAGCTTCGGGCTTCTCAGCCTCAGACGTCTCCAAGGCTGTTTTGCTCAACTACCTGCTAGTTCGCTATATCTACAGGTTGTGTGTCCAGGTCACCATCTCCAAGCTGTCTGTTCCACGACCCCACAGTCCACGTATACTGTGTCGTGCAATGGGTGTGTGTGTGTGTGTGTGTGTGTGTGTGTGTGTGTGTGAGGGCTTTGTGTGTGTGTGTGTTGTGTGTGTGTGTGGTGTGTGGCCAGTCGTTGTCTCTCAAGGCTGTCGCTTAACGTACCCACGTAGTCACGATACTACAGTCAGATACACCTAGTGGAGAACTAGGTTTTTTTCCTGGCAGTAGTGACACTGATACAACATGGTGTATCTGTAAAACAAGACCTCTGCCTTTTTTCACATTTTGTTACTACAGCCTATTTTAAAATGATTTAAATAGATATGCTCGCCCATCTACACACAAATACCCCATATAACAAAAGCAAAACTGTTTCTTAAGAATTGTTTGCCAAAAATTATATATTTTTTAATGCAATATCAGATTTACCAAAAAATTGTTCAGACCCTTTACTCAGGAGTTACTTTGTTGAAACACCTTTTGCACCGATTAACAGCCTCTAAGTCTCTTAGTATGATGCTACAAGCTTGGTACACCTGTTGTTGGCGGAGTTTCTCCCACTTCTTCCTCCGCCAGAATCCTCCACTCTGTCACGTTGAATTTGTGGGAGCGTCGCCTGGACCAGCTATTTTCAGTCTCTCCTGAGATATTACGAAGCGGTGTTTCAAGTCTGGGCTCCGCCCTCAAGGACATTCAGAGACTGTCCTGAAGCCACTCCTGCTTGTCTTGTCTTGTGCTTAGGTCGTTGTCCTTTAGAAGGTGAAACCTTCACCCCAGTCTGCAGTGGTCCTGACATTATGAGCAGGTTTTTCATCAGCGATCTCTCTGTACTTTTGCGTCCGTTCAGCCAGCCTCTAGAAGAGTCTTGGTGGTTCTAATCCCGTTTCAGAATGATGGAGGCCCACTGTATTTCTTGGGGACCTTCAATGCTGCAGAAATGTTTGGTATCCTTCCCCAATCTGTGCCTCGACACAATGCACCTGAGTAACAATTTCGAGTCTTTAATTGAGCAAAAGGTCTGAATACTTATGTAAATAAGGTAGAGTTTTATATATATGCAAACATTTCTAAAAACCTGTTTTCCTTTGTCCATAGAGTAGTGTTGGTAGATTGATGGGGTCCAGACCCAGAAGGACTGAGCTTAATCACTTGCCAAAGGTGTTCAAACAAAGTGACTGAGTAAAGGTCTGCAATACTTATGTAAATGTGGTATTACAGCTTTTTTTATTTTTAAACATTTGCAAAGAAAAATCCTGAACATTGGTTTGTGGCTTGTTATTAATGGGGTATTGTGTTAGATGGGTGAGATTACTATATTTAATCAATTTTAAAATGAGGGCTGTAAACGTAACAACAAATGTGGAAAAAGTCAAGGGGGTCTGAATTTTTCCCAAATGCATTGTTACTACCTACCATTATGGTTACAAGGTATATGACATTATGGTACAGTATATGTGACATTATGGTTACAGTATATGTGACATTATGGTACAGATATACCTGACATTATGGTTACAGGCTATACCTACATTATGTACAGGTAGTATGTGACATTATGGTACAGGTATATGTACATTATGGTACAGTATATGTGACATTCATGGTACAGGGATACCTGACATGTATCTTACAGGGTATATTGACATATGGTACAGGGTTATATCTGAACATATGTACAGGTTAATGTGACCATTTATCGTATCTCGTATACATCTGACATTTTATGCTACAGTATAATGTACCATTATGGTACATGTATACCTGACATTATGGTCAGGTATATGTGACATATATGCCTTACAGAGTATAATCTGACATTATGGTTACAGCTATATTGACATTATGGTACAGGATATACCGGACATTATGGCGGTATATGTGACATTAGGCTCACAGGTATATCCTGACATTATAGGTAACAAGGATATGTGACATATGGTACACGTATATCTGACACTATGCTACAGGTATAGTGTGCCACATTATGGTACAGGTATACCTGACATTATGATAACAGGTATGATGTGACATTCAGTGTACACGGTATATGATGACATTATGGTGAAATCTGCATATATGGGTACACATATTGACATGTATGGTAGATCTGACATTTATGTACTAGTATCTCTGACATTATGTACAGTATATGTGACATTATGTAGCATACATGTGACACTAATGGGTTACAGTTATATTCTCGAGACATTATGGTACCAGGTATGATGTGACATTATGCATCATATCTGACATTTGCGTACAGTTATATGTGACATATGGTACAGGTATATGTGACATGATGGTACAGGTATATGCTGACATTATGGTACAGGTATATGACATATGGTACAGAGTATATCTGACAGATTATGGTACAGTATATGTGAACATTATGTAACAGGTATATACACCACAATTTATGCGTACAGTATATGTGACATTACGGTACATGTATACCTGACATTATGGTTAGCAGTATATGTGACATGTGATGGCGTAAGGTATACACTTGGACATTGATGTGATATACTGACATATGTAACAGGTGTATACCTGAGCGAGTTACTGTTTACAGGTGTTTATATCTGACATGATGGTACAGGTATTGATGTGCATTTATGGTAACAGCGGATATCGTGACATTAATGTACAGGTTAATATAGACATTTGTACAGCTATACCTACCATTCTAGTGGTACAGGATATTGACATTATGGTACAGGTATATCTACATTTATAGGTATAACAGGTATATGTGAACATTATGTACAGGTATTATCTGAACATTATCGTAGCAGTATATGCTGACATTATGGACATGTATATCCTGACTCTGTATCGTACAGTATATGTGACATTATCTGTACAGGTAATCTGACCATTATCCGCTACCATGTGTATATGTGACATTTATGTACAGGTTATAACCTACAGGTATCGGTACATGGATATGTACATTATGGATTACAGGTAATACCCTGACAATATAATGGTACAGATATATGTGACATTACTTGGCTATAGGTCTGTTGTGGACATTATGTTATATTCTTGGACATTATAAGGTACATGTATATGTACATTACATCGAGTATATTTTCTGACATTTATGACAGTATATCTGACATTATTTTCAATGATATATGGTACATTATGCGACAGGTATATGTGATCATATGGTACAGGTATATCTTGACATTATGTACAGGTATATGTGACATTATGTATATCTGGCATCTATGGCTTACAGTTATAATGTGACATTTATGGTACAGGTATATGTGACATTATCGTACAGGGTATATGTGACATTATGGTACAGGTATATTGACATATTTACATGTATATCTGACATCTTGTACAGGTATATGGTACTACATTATGGTAACAGGTTATAAACCTGACATTATGTACCATATATGTCAACATTATGGTTACAGGATACCTGACATTATTGTACAGGTATTAGCCAATCTGGCATCTATGTACAGTATATGTGACATATGTATATCTGACATTAGTGTACAGGTATACCTGAACATATCGGGACAGGTATATTGTGACACTTATGGTACAGGTATAATCTGACATTAGGGTACAGGTATATGTACATTATGGTACAGGTATATGGACATTATGGTTACAGTACTATCTAACATTATTTGGGTACAGGTTATACTGACATTATGGTACAGTATAATCTACTATTATGGTATACAGGATATGTGACCATTATGTGTACAGGTATTATCTGACATTATGCGTTATATTGACATTATCGTACAGGATATTATCAGACAATTATGGTACAGTATATTCAGAACATTTATTGTACAGTAATCATCAGACCATTATGTACAGGTATATCAGACATTATTACAGGTATATCTGACATTTCGGTACATTCTGACATTATGTACAGGTATATCAGACATTTGGTACAGACTATCAGAGCATTTCGGTACAGACGTATTGTACATTATGTATCTATCTGACATTAGGCTACAACGTATATGTGACATTATTGGGCTACAGGTATATCTGCATTATGCCATACTACATTATGGTACAGATATATCAACATTATAGGGACAGTATATTCAAACATGTATGTACAAAGGTATATTACATTATGGATCACAATTCTGACATATGGCCTTACAGGTATATGTACATTATGGTACAGTAATCTAACATTATGGCTACAGTACAGTGAGGCGAAAAGTATTTGCATCCCCTGCTGATTTTTACGATTTGCCCATGACAATAAGAATATTGATTTCAGTTCTTATAATTTAATGGTTCTAGGTTTTATTTGATACAGTGAGAGAACAGAATAACAACAAAAAATCCATGAATCTATACCGCTAATGTCAAAACTGCTTATGAATTGATTTGCATTTTATATGAGCGAAATAAGTTTTTCTTGACTCCCTCTGCTAAAACATGACTTAGACTTGGTGCAATACCCTTGTTGGCAATTCTACCATGAAGGTCATGCGTTTTCTTGTAGTTGCCACAGGTTGCACCACATCTCAGGATGAATCTTTGTTCCCACTCCTCTTGCAGATCTTCTTCAAGTCATTAAGTTTAGAGGCTGGACGTCTTTGCACACTCAACCCCAGCTCCCTCCACAAAGATTTTCTATGGGGTGAGTGTGTGAGAGTCTGTGTAGGACTGCTAGGCCACTCCAGGACTTTAATGTCTTCTATCTTGTAGCCGATCTCCTTTGTTCCGGTGTGGGGCGCGGGTGATGTGGCTGCTTGGGTCGATTGTCATGCTGGAATACCCAGTGCGCGACGTGTAGCGGCTATGTGGTTCATATATACCCTTGGCCTGAGGCAGGAGCGTTTTTCACCCAAGATTTGACGGTACCATGGCCCCGAGTCCATCGAGTCCCCTTTGATACAGATGAAGTGTGTGTCCTGTCCCTTTAGCAGAAAAACACCCCCAAAGCATGTAATGTCCACCTCCATGATACTTTGCAGGTGGGGATGGTGCTTGGGGAGGTCAGTATGGCCAGCAGTCCCTCCGTGCCTCCAAACACGGACAACTTGAGTTGATCCAAAGAAGCTCTCATTTGTGCGTGAGGAAGTCAAAATCTGGACCACAACACGTATCAGCCCATTGTCCTCTGAATCATTTCAGATGTTCATTGGCAAGAGCTTTCAGACGGGCATGTATATGTGCTTTCTTGAGCAGGGGACCTTGCGTGCCGCTGCAAGGATTTCCAGTCCTTCGACCGGCAATAGGTGTTAACCAATTGTTTCTTGATACTATGGTCCCAGCTGCCTTGAGATCATTTGATAAGATCCTCCTGTGTAGTTCTGGCTGATTCCTCAACCTGTTCTACATGATCATTGCAACTCCACCGAGGTGAGATCTTGCATTGGAGCCCCAGGCTGAGAGGAGTATTGACCATTCTTTTGTGTTTCTTCCATTGCGAAATAATCACAGAAACTGTTGTCACCTTCTCACCAAGCTGCTTGCGGATGGTCTGTAGCCCTTCCAGCCTTTGTAGCGTCTACAATCTTGTCCCTGACATCCTTGGTAGAAGCTCTTGGTCTTGCCATGGTGGAGAGTTTGGAATCTGATTGTGATTGATGCTTCGTGGACAGGTATCTTTTATACAGGTTAAGAATACTTGATTTAGTGTGCATCTCCCCTTTTTACAGAGGTGTGGCTCCTAATACTCACCGGCTCCGGGTACCTGTATGAGAAACACTGGGAGGCCGAGAAATTCTTTTGATTGAGAAGGGGTCAAATACTTATCCTTCCTCATTAAATACTGCAAATCAATTGTTTATAACATTTTGTTGATCCATGCATTCTGGAAGTGTTTTGTTGTTAGTCTGTCTCTCACTTTTCAAAATAAACCCCATTAAAATTTGACTGATAATTTCTTTTGTCAGTGTGGGAAACTACACATCATCAGCAGTGCGGGAATTCAAAAGTAACGTTTCTTCCCTCACTGTATATCTAACATTATGGTACAGAACTATATCTGACATAGAGTACATGTATATGTGACATTATGGTATCATGTTGACATTATGTTAAGGTATATCTGACAATTATGGTGAAGGTATAATGTGACAATTATAGTACAGGTTATGCGTGACATTATTGCGTTACAGGTATTATGTGACATTATGTACAGGTATATTCTGACATTATGGTACAGGTATATGTGACATTATGTACAAGTATATCTGACATTATGTACCATACTATGTGACATTATGTACAGGTTATATCTGACCGTTATTAGGTACAGGTATATGTGATCATTATGGTACAAGGTATACATCGTGACATTATCGGTACAGTATTATGTGACATTATGGTACAGGCTATATACTGACATTATCGTATTATGTGACACATTATGGTAGGCAGTATATGTGACAATATGGTATTGGGTGTATATACAGCGTGAATCACATATAAAAAGTCAATTATTCCACCCCACCTTTGAGAACCTGAGGATTGCCAAAAAAATCCAGGTGTTTATTCCAATACAGTCTTGGTATAGTGAGTTCCACTGGTGGTACTTACACACTCAGCAGTCTTGGGATATAAATGAGTCCGAGGGGTGGTATTCCAACTACATCTTTGTATAATAAGTTCCAGGTGGTTATTCCACTGTCAATCTTGGTATAGTGAGTGCCAGGTGGTTATTACCACAACAGTCTTGGTATAGGTGAGTCCAGGTGTTAGTCCACACGTATCTTGGTATTAATGAGTCCAAGTGCGTATTATTCCACACAGTCTTAGGGTACGCTAATGAGCCCAGGGGGTTATCTCCACTACAATCTTTGGGTATAATGATTCCAGGGGGTTGTAATTCCACTATCAGTTACTTGATTATAATGAGTCCATTTGGTTATTCCACTACTCATCTTAGTATAATGGAGTCCAGGTCGGTGTGTATGTGGCCACTACATTCTTGGTATAATGAATTCCAGGTGTATACTTCCACTTACAGTCTTGGTATAACTGAGAATTCCAGTGCTCTATCCACACAGTCTTGGTATAATAGTCCAGTGTAGATATCCCTACAGTCTGGGAATATAATGAGTCCATGTGGTGTATTCCACAACAGTCTTGGTAGAATGTATCTCAGGTGTTATTCCACACAGTCTTGTAAATGAGTTCCAGCGATGGTTATTCCACAACAGTTTGTCTATAATGAGTCCAGGGTTATTCCACTA
>NW_019943961.1:0-25409 GCF_002910315.2 Salvelinus sp. IW2-2015
GTCGTCGTGAGAAAAGCCAGCAGAGAAATAGACCAATAGCAAAGCTCAAAAAAGGCCCCAAGTGGCCAGAAAGAAATTAAACATTTAAACAGTGGTCTTGAAGGTAAACCTTTACGCACTGTGTGACCTCCCTCAACCAACCGTTTCTTGGGTGAGAGGACCACCATGCCCTTCATTTCTCATAGCATGTTGTACTGATCTTTACAAACTTTTCTAGGATCAGGAAAAAAGCCTCAAGTTAACTTTTTTCCCCTTAGTCGCATTCAGAACCTTGTCAGTCTCCACGTTTTACTTAGGACCCCTCTGGTTGACTGGCTGTCAGCTCCGGGCCAATGAAGAGGGAGCTGAAAAAAAATAACTCCTCATCCTCTCCAGACTCACTTTCCTCCTTCTTCTCTATCTCCCCACCCTGACCACCTGCTCTTTCTCTCTGGTTTAGGGCTCACCCACAGCAACAAGCACATTTCCAGGTGCCTTTTGTTCCACACCCTTTTTCCTTTTCCCGCTTGACAACCCTCCTCCTCCCCCCCTAATCTCCTTACACTTCCCCACGTATACGGCTTCCTTATCCACCTTAGAATTACCTTGACTGACCCAGTATGCATCTACCACCACCCTCCCATTAGCATGACTAGGCCAGCCTCAGCTACCCCACCCTCCATAAGCATGACTAGGGCCAGCCTCAGCTACCCCACCATCCATAGGCCTGACTAGACTCAGCCTCTGCTATACACCATCCATATCCTGCCTAAGACCCAGCACCCCATAGATACAGGCCAGCCTCAGCTACCCACCATCATCTAGCCTGACTTAGACCCGGCCTCTGCTTCCCCACCATCTCTAGCTCTGACTAGACCCATCCTCCACTTACCCCACCATCTCTAGCCTGACTAAACTTCAGCCTACAGCTTACCCCCCATCTCTTAGCCTGGACTAGGCCCAGCCTCATCTTTACCACCATCTTTCTAACCTGACTAGGTCCAGCCTCTGCTGTTCTGCATCTCCTTACCCCCTTGCACTTTGACCTCGATTTCCCCCACTGGCGCTTGTATCCTCACCTTTTTCTACGGCCTTTGTGTGGGCACGCAAAACTCTTGTCCCCAAATCCCCCACATTCAAAACACCGTTAGACTACTGTGCTGGCAAAAACCTGCATAGAAGCCCTCCCCATTGTCTTCAACTTTAAAGTGCCAACATTTTAGCTGTTGCTCGTGTGTTCAGAAACATGAAACACTTGCCTCCGGAACGAAACAACGTGTTTAACGGCATCGCCTGAAAACCTGCTGACAGTACACGGAAACCGCTAGCAAACTTACCAAAACGACTCAGCTTCTTTCCTAATTTGATCATCCGTAATAAACGGAGGCAAATTTGCCACTACAACTCTTGTTGAAGGGGTAGAGAGAGGTTTGGAAGATTGACACCAACACATCCCTTTAACAAATATTCCGCTAGCAATTAGCCTACCAACCAAATTGGCCCTTTCATGAAACACAAACCACAGCTTTTTTGGTCATTTTTTCCTAGAAGCAGAATGTATAAACTCAGCTCCTACTGTTCACCGAACCGCGAGGCCAGAAAACCTCCCCACCTTAACTCCGGTCTCAGGAACACACCTGAATCCATGCTGTATAGACAGCGTTCTTTCTCCTCCGCGCTAGGGCTGAGAAGCCATCGCGCACACCACAATTCCAAACCCCAGGAAGGTTTCTCTGTCCTCATTCCACCCCTAACTTGAAAAAAAAAAACTTTTGGATACCGCTAAAACAAATATTGCATTAAACCCTCCACCATAGAAAATAAATGGTAAGAAAGAATCAAGAAGTTAGTTAGGGATAGAGCTTTCCACACCAAACACTTCAAACTCCAAAAACAACCCAGCATGCACTGCTGAGAGAGAGAGAGAGAGAAGAGAGAGAGAGGAGAGACGAGAGGAGAGAGAGAGAGAGTGGGCTAGTTAAGAGAGATGAGAGAGGGTAGAAAAAGAGTATGAGAGAGAGAGGACGAGGGAGAGAGAGGAGGGGTAAGAGATGAAGAGAGGTGGTTAGAGATGGGTAGAGAGAGAGAGGAGAGAGAGAGACGAGAAGGAAGAGAGAGAGAGGAGACGAGAGGAGAGAGGAGGAGGAGAGACGGAGAGAGAGAGAAGAGAGAGAGACGAGAGAGAGAGAGATGGAGAGAGAGAGGAGATTGAGAAGAGAGGGTAGAAAGCGGTTAAAGAATAGAGAGAGAGAGGAGGCGGAGTCGAGAGAAGGAGGGCTAGAAATGGAGGGAGAATGAGATGAGAGGAGGGGGTAGAACGAGGCGGAGGGGAGGAGGGGGCGGGTAGAGAGATAAGAGAGGGGTTTTTAGTAGGGGCACGGGGTAGGAGAGAGAGTCTGAGAGGACCGGATGAGGAGGAGACGGAGCCAACAGAGGCGATTTAGAGGGGGAAAGCGTCCGAGGGGAGAGAGAGTAGAGAGAGGATAGAGAGAGAGAGAAGAGAGAAGAGGAGAGAGTAGAGAGAAGAGAGAGGAGAGAGACTAGTTTGGGAACAAAGGAAAGCGCGAGTGTCAGCCTAGCTGTAGAATGTTCATGGGGACTACACAGCTCTTTCTCTCTCTCTCTCCCCCTATCGCCAACTTGCTTCTGGCTCTGTCTTTTTTGTTTCTCCTCCTTTGTTTTCTATCTGCTCTAGCCTTCTAGCCACGTATTCTCTTTTTTTTCTCATTCTATCATCCTGTGCTCACGCAAACTCCCTCCTCCCTCCCTTCTCTCCTCCCACAGAGATTAAAAAACAATGGCGTTTTTCACACCTAATTAGATCCAGTAATTGAAACCTGTGAGACAAGGCAAAGGAGAGATGCTCCACTCCTGATATCCCTCCCTCATCCATTCTCCCTGTCCTGCTGTCCCTCCCTCCCTCCCTCCTCCCTCCTCCCTCCCTCCTCCCCCCCCTCGCCTCCCTCCCTCCCCTCCCTCCTCCCTCCGGTTCCGTCCCTCCCTCCCCTGTACTGCGTATCACCTCTCTCCGCTCTCCCTGTCCTGCCGTCTCTCCCTCTCTCCCTCCTTTGTCTCTCCCCCCATCTCTCCGCCCCTCTCTCCTTCCCCCCTCCACTCTCTGCCTACATCTCTCTCCCTCTCTCCTCCTGTGTCTTCCCTCTCTCCTGCCCTTCCCATCACATCTCTGCCTTCAATCTCTATCCCTCTTCCCCTGTCCTTCTGTCTCTCCTTCTCCTCCCTGTCCTGCTTTTCTCTCCCTCTCCTGCCACCTGTCTGTCTGTGTAACTGTCTGTTAAGATTGCAACAACCTGCACATCTCTCTTGTATGATCTCTGTGGGTGGGCTAAACAAACGCTTACCTGGGCAACCGATCAGAACCTGCGCTCACCCCACAACACACAGACTCACACAGACTCACGCACCACAGGCAAGCACACACACGCACACACACACACACACACACCACCACACACCACACAACACACACACCACACACACCACAACACACACACACACACACACACTATAAGCACACAAACACACAAAGCACGGCACACACACATACGACCCTGTCAGGAGGTGCACACACCAATTATGCCTTTGTAATGATCCTCCATCTGACATTTAACAACAGAGTGTGTAGGATGACCTACTCGATCCATCTCCAGGGGAAAAGAGAGGAGGAGATGAAGGAGGATAGGAGATAGAACAGTGAAGACGAAGCAGGAGCATTGAAAAGAGGAAGATGGAAGAGCAGGAAGAGATAGGATAGAAGAGGAGGAGGAGGAGGAGGAGGTTGCAGTGGAGAGAGGGAGGAAAGAGGATGAGAAGAGTGTGGTGGAGAAGGGGAGAGAAGAGGATGAGGAAGAGTGAAGTGAGAAAGGGGAGGAAGAGGATGGAAAGAGTGAAGTGAGAGAGAGGGAGAGAAGAGGTGAGGAGAGTTGAGGTGGAAGAAAGGAGAGGAATATGATTATGGAAGAGATTAGATGGAGGAGGGGGAGGAGGATGGAGGAAAGAGTGCAGGTGGCGAGAGAGGAAGAAGAGCATGAGGAAGAGTTGATGTGGCGAAAAGGAAAAGGGAGGAATGAGGAAAAGTGAGGTGGAAAGGAAGAAGAGGATGAGGGATAATGAGCGTGGAGAAAGGGGAGAAGAGAGAGGGGGGAAGGGAGGAAGAGAGAGTTGGGGAGAAAGGGAGGAAGAGGAGGAGAGGGGGAACTGACAGGAGGAGAAGGAGGAGAAGGAAGGAGCGAGTAGGCCTGGTAGGAAACTTACAGTGGGAGAACAGTATTGATACCTGCCGATTTTGCAGGTTTCCTACTTACAAAGCAGTGTAGAGGTCTGTTAATTTTTATCATAGGGTTGACACTTCAACTGTGAGAGACGGAATCTAAAAACAAAAATTCCAGAAAATCACATTGTCTGATTTTGTAATTAATTTGCATTTGTTATTGCATGACATAAGTATTTGATCAATCAGAAAAGCAGAACTTAATATTTGGTACGAGGAACCCTTTGTTGGCAATTACAGAGATCATTACGTTTCCTGTAGTCTTGACCAGGTTTGCACACACTGCAGCAAGGGATTTTGGCCACTCCTCCATAACAGACCTTCTCCAGATCCTTCAGGTTTGGGGCTGTCGCTGGCATACGGACTTTCAGCTCCCTCTAAAGATTTCTTACTGGGTGTCCAGGTCTGGGAGACTGGCTAGCCACTCCAGGACCTTGAGATGCTTCGTATAGGAAGCGCACTTCCTTAGTGCCTGGCTGTGTGTTTCGAGGTCGTTGTCATGCTGGAAGGACCCAGCCACGACCCTCTTCAATCTCTTACTGAGTGGAAGGAGGTTTGTTGGGCCAAGATCTCGCGATACTATGGCCCCATCCATCCTCCCCCAATACGGTGCAGTCGTTCTGTCCCCTTTACAGGAAAAAAGCATCCCCAAAGACATGATTTTCAACCTCCATGCTTTCAACCGGTTGGGATGGTGATCTTGGGGTTGTACTCATCCTTCTTCTTCTCCAAACACCGCGAGGTGGAGCTTTAGACCAAAAGCTCTATTTTATGTTCTCAACAGAACCACATGACCTTCTCCATTCCTCCTCTGGATCATCCAGATGGTCATTGGCAAACTTCAGACGGGCCTGGACATGCGCTGGCTTGAGCAGGGGGGAAAACCTTGGCGTGCGCTGCAGGATTTTAATTCCATGACCGGCCGTAGTGTGTACTAATGGTTTTCTTTGGAGACTGTAGGGTCCCCAGACTCTCTTCAGGGTCATTGACCAGGTCCTGCCGGTGTAGTTCTGCTGATCCCTCACCTTCCTCATTGATCATTTGATGCCCCACGAGGTTGAGATCTTGCATGAGCCCCAGACGAGGGTGATTGACCTCATCTTGAACTTCTTCCATTTTCTAATAATTGCGCCAACAGTTGTTGCCTTCTCACCAAGCTGCTTGCCTATTGTCCTGTAGCCCATTCCAGCCTTGCTGGCAGGTCTTACCAATGATAACCCTATATCCTTTACACAGCTCTCTGGTCTTGGCCCATTGTGGAGAGGTTGGAAGCTCTGTTTGATTGAGGTTGTGGACAGGTCTGTGTCTTTTATACAGGTAACGAGTTCAAACAGGTGCAAGTTTATTACAGGTAATGAGTGGAGAACACGGAGGGTTCTTAAAGAAAAACGAACAGGTCTGTTGAGAGCCGGGAATTCTTACTGGTGGTAGGTGATCCAAATACTTATGTCATGCAATAAAATGCAATATTAATTACTTAAAAATCAAACATGTGATTTTCTGATTTTGTTTTAGATTCCGTCTCTCACAGTTGAAGTGTACCTATGATAAAATTACAGACCTCTACATGCTTTGTAAGTAGGAAAACCTGCAAATTCGGCAGTGTATCAAATACTTGTTCTCCCCACTGTATATTGATAGTCCATTAGTTTCTCTGTATATAAATCAATTATATTGAAGGTCACTGATATTTAGGGTTCTGGTGTAAAATGTGGCTTGATGCCAGATAAAATGTTAGACCAGGTTCTCCAACAGGTTGATCACGAGCTACCAGCAGCCCACCTATGAGTAGCTTGCCAAACAATGCTGAAAGTACATGCAATTTTCATGTGTTCCAACGGCAAACTGCCATAAACAAATCTCACAAGCATCAGACACAGCAAGCTCCAGCTACTGTCTGTGTGGTGCACACGTTTGTCTATCATTCTGTGTGAACCAGTTGATGTGATAACGTCTTGTGGTCGACAGAAATACTTTCCCCAAAACCTTCTCATTTAAATGTTAACTAGGTAGGCTATCATTTGTATCTATTATTTGCAAACTTTTTGCCATGAAATGAGCAGCAGCAGTACAAAACCATCGCTAGACCGGCACATTAGACGGCACATCCCTCACTTTCTAGTTGTGCAATTAAAGGGGAATTACACTTCGGGAGGGAGAGAGGAGGAGAGGGAGAGGAAGGAGAGGAGAGGAGAGGAGAGGAGAGGAGAGGAGAGGAGAGGAGAGGAGAGGGAGGAGAGGAGAGGAGAGGAGGAGGAAGGAGAGGAGAGAGGAGAGGAGAGGAGAGGGAGAGGAGAGGGCGAGAGGAGAGAGTGGTGTCTACTTCAAAGCTTGGAAAAGCTTGCAACTGCTACATTTTTTTTAAAAGTAGCTCTCATGCTAGAAAGGTTTGGAGACCCCTAATGTAGACATGTGAAGCTTAAATGATTAAGTTCGTCACACTCCAAGGCATTCCATAAGTCAGTGTAAACTGTAGGTTAGCATTTCTGTATGTCCTCTCTCTCTGTGGTCGCTACCAGTACTGTTGTCAAGACACAACGTTATTTAACATTTTCTGGTGTGTGTGATATGACAGGAGCTGCCGAGAGCTATCGGAAAAAACAGCTAAACACACGCACACACACACCACACACACACACACACACACACACACCACACACACACACACACACACACACACACACACACACACACACCACACACACACAACACACACAACACACGCGCGCGCGCCACCAGTCTTGTACAGCTAACCTTGTGGGGACATACAATTCACGCACGCACGCAAACACACACACACACACACACACACACACCACACACACATCAAGTGAAAAAGGTTAAAAAAACAACATTAAAAAACCACACTTGTCAAAGTAAAGAACTGCTAAAGTGGCAGCTAAATGTGCTGTTGTCTGTGTGTCTCATTAAGACATAAGACAGAGACAGACAGGGACAGACAGGGACAGACAGGATAGACAGAGACAGGACAGGGACAGACAGAGACAGACAGGATAGACAGAGACAGACAGAGACAGACAGGGACAGACCAGGGACAGACAGAGACAGACAGGGACGGACAGGACAGACAGAGGACAGACAGAGACAGACAGGGACAGGACAGGGACAGACAGAGACAGACAGGGACAGACAGGACAGGACAGAGCAGACAGAGACAGACAGGACAGACAGAGACAGACAGAGACAGGACAGACAGGACAGACAGGGACAGACAGACAGGACAGGGACAGACAGGACAGACAGAGACAGACAGGGATAGACAGAGACAGACAGGGACAGACAGGGGACAGACAGAGACAGACAGGGACAGGCAGAGACAGACAGGGACAGACAAGGACAGACAGAGACAGACAGGGACAGACAGAGACAGACAGAGACAGACAGGGAACAGACAGGGACAGACAGAGACAGACAAGGACAGACAGGGACAGACAGAGACAGACAGAGGACAGACAGAGACAGGCAGGGACAGACAGGGACAGACAGAGACAGACAGGGACAGACAGAGACAGGCAGGGACAGACAGGGACAGACAGAGACAGACAGGGACAGACAGGGACAGACAGGGACAGACAGGACAGACAGGGACAGGCAGAGACAGACAAGACAGACAGGACAGACAGGACAGACAGGGACAGACAGAGACAGACAGGGACAGACAGAGACAGACAGGACAGACAGGGACAGACAGAGACAGACAGAGACAGACAGAGACAGACAGAGACAGCAGGGACAGACAGGGACAGACGAGACAGACAGACAGACATAAGGCAGGGCAGGCAGACAGGGACAGACAGACAGACAGGGACAGACAGAGACAGGACAGAAGACAGACAGGGACAGACAGGACAGACGGGAAGACAGGGACAGGCAGAGACAGACAGAGACAGACAGGGACAGACAGGGACAGACAGGACAGACAGAGGACAGACAGGGACAGACAGAGACAGACAAGGACAGACAGACAGACAGGGACAGGACAGAGACAGACAGGGACAGACAGGGACAGACAGAGACAGACAGGGACAGACAGTAGACAGACAGAGACAGACAGGGACCGACAGGGACGACAGAGATAGACAGGGACAGACAGAATAGACAAGGACAGACAGAGACAGACAGGGATGACAGGGACAGACAGGACAGACAGGGACAGACAGAGGACAGACAGAAGACAGACAGGGGACCACAGGGACAGACAGAGATAGACAGGACAGACAGAGAAGACAAGGACAGACAGGGACAGACAGAGATAGACAGGACAGACAGAGATAGACACAGGACAGACAGAGACAGACAGGGTAGACAGGGACAGACAGAGACAGACAGGGATGTACCAGAGAGAGAGAGAGGAGGGAGTCTCTCACTACTGCTTGTCTCTAATGCTAAACATACAGCTGCCTGCACTACGTACGTCCTCCTTCTACTACACTGCTACACCACTCACACACCACACACACAACACACACCTAACACACACACACACACACACACACACACACACACCACACACACACACACACACCACACACACACACACACACACACACACACACACACACACACACAGGGCATTAGACCGCTGCACCAATCGGGAACCCGATGGTCACTGACAGAACGCCAGAGTTCCTCTGTGGGGATGGGACTCGAGGCAATAATCGCTGCCAAAGGTGCTTCAAKAAAGTACTGAGTATATTTTTCAAAAATTTGTTTTTGATTCATCATTAAAAATTATTTAATACATTTTAGAATAGGGCTGTAACGTAACAAAATGTAGAAAAAGTCAAGGGGTCTACTTTCTGAATGCACTGTATTTGGTTAACTATTTAACTAGCTATTTAACATGGTGTGATGGCTTGGGGGTAAGAGGCGTTGTCGTGCCCTCTTCATGACTGAGTTGGTGTGTTGAACTTGAAGCTTTCGACCCACTCCAATACAGCGCTGCCGATGTGAATGGGGGTGTGCTCGGCCCTCCGTTTCCTGTGTTCCACGATCGGCTCCTGTGTCTTGCTGACGTTGAGGGAGAGGTTGTTGTCTTGGCACCACAATGCCAGGTCTCTGACCTCCTTCCTATAGCCCTTCTCATCGTCATCGGTGATCAGGCCTAACACCTTCGTGTCGTCAGCAAACTTAATGATGGTGTTGGAGTCGTGCAATTGTGGGTGAACAGGGAGTACAGGAGGGGACTAAGCAAGCACCCCTGAGGGGTCCCCATGTTGAGGGTCAGCATGGTCGATGTGTTGTTGCCTACCCTCACCATGTGGGGGCAGCCTGTCAGGAAGTCCAGGATCCAGTTGCAAAGGGAGGTGTTCAGTCCCAGGATCCTTAGCTTAGTGATGAGCTTGGAGGGCACTATGGTGTTGAACGCTGAGCTGTAGCCAATGACCAGCATTCTCGCATAGGTATTCCTCTTGTCCAGGTAGGAGATGGCAGTGTGGAGTGCAATAGCGATTGTGTCATCTGTGGATCTTTGGGGCGGTATGCAAATTGGAGTGGAACCAGGGTGTCTGGGATGATGGTGTTGATGTGAGCCATGACTAGCCTTTCAAAGCATTTCATGGCTACAAGTGCCATGGGTCAGTAGTCATTTAGGCAGGTTACCTAAGTGTTCTTGGGCACAGGGGCTATGGTGGTCTGCTTGAAACATGTTGGTATTACAGACTCAGACAGGGAGATGTTGAAAATGTCAGTGAAGACACTTGCCAGCTGGTCAGCACATGCTCTGAGTACACAGCCTGGTAATTCTTCTGGCCCTGCAGATTTGTGAATATTAACCTGTTTAAAGGTCTTACTCACATCAGCTACATATGCAGGATTTACCGTGAGTGCAGTCTCCGTGAATGTCAATCACGCTATAACGTTGATCATCTGCACTACAGATTGAATCGAGCCATTAAGCTCCAGCCTCAGCCCCTCTCACCTCAATCCCACAGCCCAGTTGAGACACACCATTATTGGGCACGGTTCTAGCCCTGTGGGGGTGGTTGTGGTGCTGGTGGTGGTGGAGGTGGTGTGTAGGGAATACAAACCAAAACCACTCTCTCTTTTTCCAGTTCCCCATTGTGAATCCCCCTCTGTTCCCCTATCCCGAGAAGAGTATTTTTAAACATAAAAGCTCCCGCCCTCTTATTCCTTCCACATGGTTATTAATAAATATTTATGCCTCTAACTCCATGGAGTGATGGCTTTGGATGAGCTGCAATGAATAATACATTAAATGCATGTGATGAAGTGCCGTCTCCAGTAATTGTGTGTGTGTCCCTGATTGGTTGTGTGTGTGTGTGTGTGTGTGTGTGTGTTGTGGTGTGTGTGTGTGTTGTGTGTGTGTGGTGGTGTGTGTGTGTGTGTGTGTGTGTTGTGTGTTGTGTGTGTTGTGTGTGTGTGTGTGTGTGTGTGTGTGTGTGTGTGGGTCCTCCAGCTAAGTCAGTGATCATTCAAACAGACGGAGGACTAAAGCAGGGTGTAAAACTGTGATGGAGGAGAATCCACAGCAGTTTCTCTGTTTTCAATCCTAAACTCCACACACACTCTCTCTTTCTCTACACGTCTACTCCCAGAGCTACCCAGAGGGACGATACACATCACCACCACACTACAACAGAAGAAGAGGAGAGGACTGTCTCTCTAGGCCCATCACACTGATAATACCCATATACCACGGTAAAAAATTGGGGTTGCAAAGGGTCAGAAACTTTACGGTAAATTTCAGGAATTTTTCCATGGGAAGTTAAGCCCGGGAATTTGGGGAATTTTGCTTAAATTCATTAAAAAAGTTAGCTTATGACAGTGAACCTTTTTTGTGGGATACACATAAAGCAATTCTAGGTCTTGTGGCATATTTTGGTTAAACTATCCCCAAGTCAATGGATCACATGTACAGCTGATTCTCAAGATCTTGCACACTAATGAAATGCTATTGAGCCCACACTACTACACTGTGAGCCAAGGACTACATGCTTTCTGGTAAGTTTTGATTACAATAACTAGTAAATAGTAGCCTAAAGCAAAGTGTGTTTAAATCATTTCTAACTTTTTAACAATTTCGCCTAGTTAGTTTTTGCTACCATGTGGGTTTTAGCTTGCTTGAGAATGCTAAATGAGGAGTGTTAATTCACCTGTTTCCATACATGTTTCATTTTAAAACATTTATCTTACAAAGGAGTTGTTTAATCTAACTGCTTAACTATGTATCTGTACATGGAATTGAATTAGTTTGTTTAAAAAAAAATATATACTAATCTTTACAGGAAAATGCCACGGGCACTATCTGATGTGTGGAGATATTGCACTGCAGCTAATGTAGAAGGAAAAGCTGTGTACATTTSCAAATACTGTGCCAAATCATATGTGAAGAATGCAACAAAGATGCAGAATCTGGCCAAGTGCATAAAGTTCCCTCAGCGCTCACAACAAGCAACCTCTGACAAAAGTCCCTCTACTTCTACTCGAGGTGAAAATTATGAATCCGGCACCGTATTGATTTCAATAAACAGCTCATGGTCCTCCTGSAATCAAAAGTTGTTTTGACTCAATGGAGGAGCATAGTCAGAGAAATGCTGATGAATGTCTTGCTCGAGCTGTGTATGCAACTGGTTCACCTCTGATGCTGACAAGCAATGTGTATTGGAAGAGATTTATGAATGTTATTTTCCCAGCATACACCCCTCCAACCAGACATGCTTTATCTACTCATTTGCTGGATGCAGAGTTCAAGTGAAGGTCAAGCAAATCATAGAGAAAGCAGACTGTATTGCAATAAGCTCTGATGGGTGGTCGAATGTTCGTGGGCAAGGAATATTTAACTACATCATCTCCACCCCTCAACCAGTATTCTACAAGAGCACAGACACAATGGACAAGAGACACACCGGTCTCTACATTGCAGATGAGCTGAAGGCAGTCATCAATAACCTTGGACCACAGAAGGTACTTGCACTGGTGACAAACAATGCTGCGAACATGAAGGCTGCTTGGTCTAAAGTGGAGGAGTCCTACCCTCACATCACACCCATTGGCTGTGCTGCTCACACATTGAATCTGCTCCTCAATTACATCATGGCACTGAAACAAATGGATACACTCTACAAGAGAGCCAAGGAAATGGTTAGGTATGTGAAGGGTCATCAAGTTACAGCAGGAATCTACCTCACCAAGCAAAGTGAGAAGAATAAGAGCACCACAATGAAGCTGCCCAGCAACACCCGTTGGGGTGGTGTTGTCATCATGTTTGACAGTCTTCTGGAGGGGAAGGAGACTCTCCAAGAAATTACCATATCACAGTCTGCCGATATGGAACCCCATCAAGAGGATCCTCCTGGATGATGTATTTTGGGAGAGAGTGGTAAGCAGCCTGAAACTCCTGAAACCTATAGCAGTAGCCATTGCACGGATTGAGGGAGACAATGCCATCCTGTCTGATGTTCAGACTCTGCTTGCAGATGTAAGAGAAGAAATCCGTACTGCCCTGCCCACTTCACTGTTGCTCCAAGCAGAGGAAACTGCAGTTCTGAAATACATCAAAAAGCGTGAAGACTTCTGCCTGAAGCCCATACACGCCGCAGCGTACGTGTTGGACCCCAAGAACGCTGGCAAGAGCATCCTGTCTAGTGCAGAGATCAACAAGGCCTATGGTGTCATCACTACCGTGTCTCGCCACCTTGGCCTGGATGAGGGCAAGGTTCTTGGTAGTCTGGTGAAGTACACTTCCAAGCAAGGGCTTTGGGATGGAGATGCAAATATGGCAGTCGTGCCAACATATCTCATCAGCCACCTGGTGGAAGGGACTTTGTGGATCTGAGGCTCTTTACCCTGTTTCCTCCATCATCCTCCAAATCCCACAAACATCAGCCGCCTCAGAGCGCAACTGGTCCTTGTTTGGGAACACACACACCAAAGCACGAAAAGAATTGGTGGCCATCCCGGCAAATTTGAGGCTTTTTGAGCCTGACAACGAACCATCCTCAACTAGGTTGGAAAGTGACAGTGAAGAAGAGGCCTCAGAGTCTGATGTTCAAGAGGTGGACATTGAGGAGGTCCAGGGAGAAAACATGGAAGCCTGAGAGGAAGACAACCAAAGCTTTAGTTTCTAGACTATCATTTTACAGATGTATGTTGAAAACGTTTTTGGGAGATGCGATGGATCATTGGGGATCATTCAATATTCCCTTTCTTTTGTTGTTCAGTGAAATCATCCCATGTGAAGATTCAACTCATTTAATTAAAGTTACATTTGCAACTAAATTGTTTTTTTTATATTGGAAGGATTTAATAATTTGCAATTATGTCTAATTATGATAATGTAAAATGTTCATGTTTCTGTCTACACATGATATGGTAAATATATCCAATGCAAAAAACATCTACATTTAAATGGTATTAATATTAATTTGCATTATATTCCCGTTAATTCACATACTGTATATTCCTGTTAAGTCCCACAGAAAGTTTCCACCTCTGAATATTCCCCAAAACATGCAACCCTAGTAATAATACACAAATCTCAAAAGTCCAACTTTATGAAACCCGTAATGTGGGAAAACAATGAAATAGTGCTCTCTCTCCAATCACCTCTCTTTGTATCTGAACCGGAGTACATTTCTGCAACATGACTCCATTTTGACTCCCGGCCTTTCCAAAAGACAGTAAACTATACACCAACATTCATATTCCATACGTCTATGGGGTTGTTATAATCTAACCCTTGTAGTGGTGCTTTGATATGGTGATCAAGGGTCCAGCACCCGGGCTAACACGACACCATTTCTGTCCAACAAGCTCTCACGGTCTCACAGCAGAATCAGACATACAAAGCCCTGTCCATAAACGGCACATTTCTAAGGTTAAATTAAGGCATTCATTCCGAATGGTTAAGTTAAGGTTTGGGATACGGTTCAAACTAAACGAGTGCCTAGCCCTGGGATTGAACCTGCAACCCTCAGTGTCAGAGTTCACAGCTTACGCCCATCCACCACCCCCTTCCACAACGCCCATGCAAAACACAAGCCTACTTGGGGAGATTCTCATTTGGGCACAAAACTGTCCTCCATCCTCTCTCCTCCGTTCACTCTCCTTCGTGACATAGAAACCGAGAAGTGTTCATGGATTGTGTCAGTTCATTAGCAGACGAGCGGAAGAGTGTCGTCCCCTTCCCGATAGCCACCTTTCATCGAGGATAGTCATGTACATCCTACTGTGGAAGAGTTTAGAATTTGTCTTTTTTATTTTATTTTTTAACCTTTATTTAGGCAAGTCAGTTAAGAACAAATTCTTATTTACAATGACGGCCCACCAAAAGGCAAAAGGCCTCCTGCATGGACGGGGGCTGGGATTAAAAATACAAAAATATATATGACAAAACACACATCACGACAAGAGAGACACCAAAACACTACATAAAGAGAGACCTAAGACAACAACATATCTGCCAGAGGACCCTCTCATTTCCCTCTCATTTCAAGCAAGTGCATTTCCCTCCACATTCACTCTCCTCGATTAAATTTGACTTTTTTTCAAAAGGAGGCGAGGGAAAATGGAGGAGAGATGACACAGGAGGTGAGCAAATCTAAATGATAAAAGGCATTGATGATAATAGTGCTCACCATTGCCCCTAGTGGCCGGTTTTGACGTCATCTCCTGGACATATGTCTAATTTTGCAGTTTACTTGTGTCATGCCCTGGCCATAGAGAGGCTTTTATTCTCTATTTTAGTTAGGCCAGGGTGTGACTAGGGTGGGCATTCTAGTTTCTTTATTTCTATGTTTTCTATTTTCTTTGTGTTTGGCCGGGTGTGGTTCTCAATCAGAGGCAGCTGTTTATCGTCGTCTCTGATTGGGAACCATACTTAGGTAGCCCTTTTTCCCACCTGTCTTGATGGGAAGTTGACTTTGTTTAGGGCACATAGCCTTTGAGCTTCACGGTTTGTTTTTGTAGTGTTTATTGTTTTGTTCGGCGTCATTTTAATTAAATAAAAGAAAATGTACGCTCACCACGCNTTTGTAGTGTTTATTGTTTTGTTCGGCGTCATTTTAATTAAATAAAAGAAAATGTACGCTCACCACGCTGCACCTTGGTCCTCTCCTTTCAACAGTCGTGACAGAACTTCCCACCAACAAAGGACCAAGCAACGTGGCCAGGAGAGGCAGCCCCCCAAAAAATTGCGGGGGGCGGCACACGGGACGGTCGGCGGAGCCGAGGATGGAACCAGAGCCAGTCGGGGTGAACTTGGAGGGGAGCGAAGGTAGTGAAGCATAGACTGTGAAGGAGTTGATGGGGAGATTGGAGGAGAGAGCCATGAGAGAGCTGCTGTGTTGGTGCATGAGGCACGACATTCGCCCTACGGAGCGTGTCCTCGGTTTGATGTCTGAGTCAGCTCTCCATACTCGTCCTGAGGTGCGTGCTAGCCGTCTGGTGAAGACTGTGCCAGCCCCACGCACTAAGCCTCCTGTGCACCTCCCCAGCCCTGCACGTCTTGTGCCAGCTTGGTGCTCCAGACCTCCAGTGTGCCTCCACAGCCCGGTGAGTCCAGCCTCCTCCAAGGACCAGGCCTCCAGTAGGTCTCCCCAGCCTGGGGGGGAGTAGGTCTCCCCGCACGTGCCGGGCTAAAGTGGGCATGCAGCCAAGAGGAGCGGTGCAAGTGCTAAGCACCAGAGCTCCAGTGCTCCCCTACAGCCCGGTTCGACCTGTGCCTGCGCTCTGGATGTGCCGGGCTAGAGTGGGCATTCAGCCTGGAAGAGTGGTGCCAAGGCGACGCATCAGATCTCCAGTGCTCCCCTACAGCCCGGTTCATCCTGTGCCTCCTCCAAGGACCAGGCCTCCAGTAGGTCTCCCCAGCCTGGTTCATCCTGTGCCTCCTCCACGGACCAGGCCTCCAGTAGGTCTCCCCAGCCTGGTTCATCCTGTGCCTCCTCCACGGACCAGGCCTCCAGTAGGTCTCCCCAGCCTGGTGAGTCCAGTGCCTGCTCCACGGGCCAGTCCGGAGTCTCCAGCGACGGCTTCCAGTCCGGAGCCTCCAGCAACGTTCTTCAGTCCGGAGCCTCCAGCGACGGTCCCCAGTCCGGAGCCTCCAGCGACGATCCCCAGTCCGGAGCCTCCAGCAACGTTCTCCAGTCCGGAGCCTCCAGCGACGGTCTCCAGTCCGGAGCCTCCAGCGACGATCTCCAGTCCGGAGCCTCCAGCGACGGCCTCCAGTCCGGAGCCCCCAGCGACAGCCTCCAATCCGGAGTCGCCATCAAGGGCCGCCAGTCCGGGGCCCGCAACGAGGGTTCCCAGTCCAGGGCCCGCAACGAGGGTGCCCAGTCCGGGGTCGGCGGCGAGGGTCCCCGCACCAGAGGCGCCACCAAAGTGGGGGGAGCCAGAGGCGGAAGGGGGTCTACGTCCCGCACCAGAGCCGCCGCCGTAAAGGAAGCCCACCCGGACCCTCCCCTTTAGAGTCAGGTTTTGCGGCCAGAGTCCGCACCATTGGGGGGGGGGGTACTGTCAGCACGCCCTGCCATAGAGAGGCTTTTATTCTCTATTTTGGTTGTAGCCAGGTGTGACTAGGGTGTGGCATTCATAGTTTCTTTATTTCTATGTTTCTATTTTCTTTTGTGTTTGGCCGGGTGTGGTTCTCAATCAGAGGCAGTGGTTTTATCGTCGTCTCTGATTGAGAACCATACTTAGGTAGCCCTTTTTCCCACCTGTCTTGATGGGAAGTTGACTTTGTTTAGGGCACATAGCCTTTGAGCTTCACGGTTTGTTTTGTAGTGTTTATTGTTTTGTTCGGCGTCATTTTAATTAAAATAAAAGAAAAATGTACGCTCACCAGCTGCACCTTGGTCCTCTCCTTTCAAACAGCCGTGACAACTGAGAGATTTTTGCTCTGTCATCCCAGTGCATCATCCCAGCACTACAACATTCCATCTCATGCAGTACAGTACTATAGTATAATTCCAGTGTGACCAATAGGTCAGAGGTTCTCAAACCGCCCCCAGCCGTTTTCACATGTTCTTGTAGCCTGAACTGGAGAGGCTTGAGAACCTTGCTCCAGCCAGGCATAATACTGTAGTACTAATTCCTGTTGGTTCTTCTAGACCAGGCTATAATACTGTAGTACTAATTCATGTTGGTCTCTAGATCAGGCTAATACTTACTCTAGTACTAATTCCTATTGTTCTCTAGACCAGGCTATAGACTCCTAGTACTAATTCCTGTTGGTCCTCTAGACCAGGCTATAATACTGTCAGACTAATTCCTATTGGTTCTTTAGACCAGGCTATAAACTTGTAAGTACTAATTCCTGTTGTCCTCTAGACCAGGCTATAATCACTGTAGTACTAATTCTATTGGTTCTCTAGACCAGGCTATAGTACTCTAGTACTAATTCCTGTTGGTCCTCTAGACCAGGCTATAACACTGTAGTACTAATTCCTATTGGTCCTCCAGACCAGGCTAGTAAACTCTAGTACTAATTCCTGTTGGTCTCTAGACCAGGATATAATACTCTAGTACTAATTCCTGTTGGTCCTCTAGACCAGGATATAATACTCTAGTACTAATTCCTGTTGGTCCTCTAGACCAGGCTATAATATGTAGTACTAATTCCTGGTGGTCCTCTAGACCAGGGCTATAATACTCTAGTATTAATTCCTGTTGGTCCTCTAGACCAGGATATATACTCTAGTACTAATTCCTGTTGGTCCTCTAGACCAGGCTATAATACTCTAGTACTAATTCTACCTTCGTCCTCTAGACCAGGATATAATACTCTAGTACTAATTCCTGTTGGTCCTCTAGACAGGTATAATACTCTAGTACTAATTCCTGTTGGTCCTCTAGACCAGGCTATAATACTCTGTTACTTAATCCTTTGGTCCTCTAGACCAGGCTATAATACTCTAGTACTAATTCCTGTTGGTCCTCCAGACCAGGAATAATACTGAGACTAATTCCTATTGGTCTCTAGACCAGGGCTATAATACTCTAGTACTAATTCCTATTGTGTCCTCTAGACCAGGCTATAATACTGTAGTACTAATTTCTATTGGTTCTCTAGACCAGGCTATACTACTGTAGTACTAATTCCTATTGGTTCTCTAGACCAGCTATAATACTGTAGTACTAATCCTATGGTCATCTAGACAGGCTATAATACTCTCAGTACTAATGTCCTATTGTCTTCAGACCAGGCTATAATACTGTAGTACTAATTCCTATTGGTCATCTAGACCAGGCTATAATACTCTAGTACTAATTCCTATTGGTCCTCTAAACCAGGCTATAATACTGTAGTTACTAATTCCTATTGGTTTCTAGACCAGGCTATAATACTGTAGTACTAATTCCTATTGGTCCTCTAGACCAGGCTATAATACTGGTAGTACTAATTCCTATGGTCCTCTAGACCAGGCTATAATACTGTGAGTACTAATTCCTATTGGTCATCTAGACCAGGCTATAATACTCTAGTACTAATTCCTATTGGTCCTCTAGACCAGGCTATAATACTGTAGTTACTATTCCTATTGGTCTCTAGACCAGGCTATAATACTGGATACTAATTCCTATTGGTCCTCTAGACCAGGCTATAATCACTGGAGTACTAATTCCTATTGGTCATCTAGACCAGGCTATAATACTGTAGTACTAATTCCTAATTGGTCTCTAGACCAGGCTATAATACTGGAGTACTAATTCCTATTGGTCCTCTAGACCAGGCTATAGTACTGTAGTACTAATCCTTATTGCGTCCTCTAGACCAGGCTATAATACTTAGTACTAATTCCTATTGGTCCTCTAGACCAGGCTATAGTAACTGTAGTACTAATGTCCTATTGGTCCTCTAGACCAGGCTATAATACTGGAGACTAATTCCTATTGGTCTCTAGACCAGGCTATATACTGTAGTACTAATCTATTGGTCCTCTAGCCAGGCTATAATACTGAGTACTAATTCCTATTGGTCCTCTAGACCAGGCTTATACTGTGAGTACTAATTCCTATTGGTCCTCTAGACCAGGCTATAGATACTGTAGTATAATTCCTATTGTCCTCTAGACCAGGCTATAAACTGTATAACTAATTCCTGATTGGTCCTCTAGGACCAGGCATAATACTCTAGTACTAATTCCTAATGGTCCTCTAGACCAGGCTATAAATACTGGAGTACTAATTCCTATTGGTCTCTAGACCAGGCTATAATACTCTAGTACTAATTCCTATTGGTCTCTAGACCAGGCTATAATACTCGAGTACTAATTCCTATTGGTCCTCTAGACCAGGCTATAATACTTGTAGTACAATTCCTATTTTGTCCTCTAGACCAGGCTATAATTGGAGTACTAATTCCTATTGGTCTCTAGACCAGGCTATAGTACTTGCTAGTACTAATTCCTATTGGTCTCTAGACCAGGCTATAATACTAGTACTAATTCCTATTGGTCCTCTAGACCAGGCATATTACTGTAGTACTAATTCCTATTGGCTCTAGACCAGCATACTGTAGTACTATTCCTATTGGTCCTCTGACCAGACATAGTACTGATAATTCCTATTGGTCCTCTAGACCAGGCTATAATACTGTAGTACTAATTCCTATTGGTCCTCTAGACCAGGCTATAGTACTGTAGTACTAATTCCTATTGGTCCTCTAGACCAGGCTTAATAACTGGAGTACTAATTCCTATTGGTCATCTAGACCAGGCTATATATCTGTAGTACTAATTCCTATTGGTCCTCTAGACCAGGCTATAATACCGGAGTACTAATTCCTATTGGTCCTCTAGACCAGGCTATAGTACTGTAGTACTAATTCCTATTGGTCCTCTAGACCGGATAATACTTGAGTTGTAATTCCTATTGGTCCTCTAGACCAGGCTATAGTACTGTAGTACTAATTCCTATTGGTCCTCTAGACCAGGCTATAATACTGGAGTACTAATTCCTATTGGTCCTCTAGACCAGGCTATAGATACTGTAGTACTAATTCCTATTGGTCCTCTAGACCAGGCTATAATACTGTAGTACTAATTCCTATTGGTCCTCTAGACCAGGCTATGTACTGTAGTACTAATTCCTATTGGTCCTTCAGAACCAGGCTATAATACTGGAGTTACTAATTCCTATTGGTCCTCTAGACCAGGCATAGTACTGTAGATACTATTCCTATTGGTCCTCTAGACCAGGCTTATAATACTGTAGTACTAATTCCTATTGGTCCTCTAGACAGGCTATAATACTGTAGTACTAATTCCTTATTGGTCCTCTAGACCAGGCTATAATACTCTAGTACTAATTCCTATTGGTCCTCTAGACCAGGCCTATAATACTGGAGTACTAATTCCTATTGGTTCTCTAGGCCAGGAGATTTGGAGAGAAGCTCTTTTCTATCCTCTTATTGATCGGATAGTCTTTGTGTGGCCCCAGTCCATTGATAGACCTGGCTTAGGGCTCACACACACACACACACACACACACAACACACACACACACACACACACACACACCACACACACACACACACACACACACACACTTCCTTTAAAAAGCCCTCAGAGAGAAGAGAAATGATGCTGTAGAGATTATAGTGACAACAGGAATCTGGTTAGCTATGGATTCCAATTAGATTTGTTGATGCTAGAACTGGTGGTTTGGTCAGTCATAGAAATAAACATTACTAGAATAGATAATTGTGGTAATCATTTTGCTAATACTATTTTATTTGTGTATCTCTATGTGGTCACTTAGAAGGATAACCGGAAAAAAACAGAGCTTCTTTTTAGCATAATATATTATTACAGTTATGAAGGAATTGTTATTTTACTAATGTAGTTTAATTGTGGAATGTTTATTTTGTCATACATGGCTAGCAATTCTTAATTGTAATGTTAAATTGTATTTTGTTTACAATATCTCTTCACCAGATAACCAACGTTAAAGCAACACCTCACCAACATATTCATTCAACACCACACTGGAGTTATGACCTAATGGCTGCAGGAGATTTGACATGAAATCAGCTATTTATGCCTCCACTCCGTCCCTATTCTAAAGCCAGTCAATGACAGATTATGGTGATGTCAACGCTAACCAAGGGGAAGACTGACTCGTACTCCCTGTTTGGCTCAAGGTATCCATTCCACTGCAGTTATATTTTAACCAGGAAACATATAGAGAGAAGCTAGATCTTCCTTACATGTAGGCTACACACACACACACACACACACACACACACACACACACACACACACTCACACTCTCACACACACACCACACACACACACACACACAACACACACACACACCACACACACACACACACCATATACACAGACGAACAAACATACACACACACAGAGCGCGCACACACCCACACTGTCGATGACTCAACAGGAGAAATACATCATAGTTTCCTCAACGTCAGCCATTTTCCTTCTACACCATCTATTCTGTTCTGTGTGTACTCTCACCTTTACTAGTTCACCCAACACCCAACTGTTAGACTCCCTTGTGCCCTATTCTGTCTCCCCCAGCAGGTGTTGAGGAGAGGGGATGCAGATGGTGAGGGGTGAGTGTAGGGGGAGGCAGGGGGAGGACTGGAGGAAGTGGGTGGTCATATAGACTGCTGCCCATATCGCAACCTATTCCCTATCTAGGCCCTATGAGCGTTGGTCTAAAGTGATACACTAAATAGGGCATAGGGTTCCATTTGGGGTGCAACCCATACAGGCCTCAGCCCCGCTGATGAGTACCTCCCTCATCCGGAGGAGCTCCATTCATCCACAGGCACAAGGAGCCATTCAGCTACTGCCTCTAACTGCCTTTAACCGTCATAGCCCATAACTGCCCAGGCTTATTCACACACACACACACACACACACACGCAAACAAACACACACACACATATGCAGATGCACAAATGCGCACACACACACACACACACACACACACACATGCATGCAAGCAAGCACACACACACAGACACACCCAGGCGCACACACACACCGACAGATGAACAAATACACACACACACACATATTCCACACACACACACAGATATTGACACGGATAAACTTTCATACACACACTAAGTAGGTCATCATAAAGTCAAGATTGCAAAATGTATTTTAATGTTAACCTTTTCTACATCCTCTTGAAGCAAAGACACACAGAGAGAAATGGTGTCACTGTCTTCTCTGCCGTATGTACATCACCTCTAACCAGAGTCACTGTTTGTGTTATTTACATGTTAGTCATTTAGCAGATGCTCTTATCCAGAGCAACATACAGGAACAATTTGGGTTAAGTGCTCAAGGGCACTTTGACAGATTTTTCACCTAGTCGGCTCGGGGATTAGAACCAGCAACCTTTCGGTTACTGGATGAACTCTCTAACCGATAGGCTATATGATGCATGTCACATCAAAGCCTGTCTGTCTCAGCTAACAGGATCTGATCTGTCCCTTCACGTTAGGGACGGAGAGAAGCAACGGAGCAGAGAGGAGCGAGATCACTGCTCACTCACCACAATCTGGGAATGTGTTGTCATCACAGCGGCTGCCAATACCCAGCTCTGCTCAAGGGTTGTTTAGCACAAAAAATGGTTTAGAAATACAAGTGGCCTTTAAAAGACTCAGACAAGTTAGGTTTCCATCCAATTGTTGACAGATTTTCATGTGAATATTCTCAAATCTGCTTAAAACTATATGTGCATTTTCCCACCACAGATGTTTCCAATCAAATGGATTTGCTGCAGATAAAAGACTGTGTGATGATCTAGTGCACATAAAAATACATTTTGTGGTTAAATTTACATGTACTGAATAAAAAATACAAGTGAAATGGGTTTCCATGGCATTTTCAACTCTACTGATGGGTTTCACACAACAGAATGGTATTATATAGGGAGTGTGCCCACTCCGGTACGACGACACGCAGAAGCAGTACTGTGTCAAGCATCAATGATCATGTCACCAGAATACATCCCTCGATATTTATCAGAAAGAAGCTTCAATGATCATGTCACCAGAATACATCCCTCGATATTTATCAGAAAGAAGCTTCAATGATCATGTCACCAGAATACAACCCTGGATATTTATCAGAAAGAAGCTTCAATGATCATGTCACCAGAATACAACCCTGGATATTTATCAGAAAGAAGCATAGATGATCATGTCACCAGAATACAACCCTGGATATTTATCAGAAAGAAGCTTCAAGCTCATCACCGTGCACTTTCACCACCCTGTGAAGTTCATCACAACTTATTTCATCTGTAACCTAATAAACTTCATGCTTTGCTGACGACATCGCATGACTCCCAAGTTTACTTCGATATGATGGTCATTCTATCAGTGTTTCCACCGACATTTCTCGCATAATTTATTTTACAGACACAAAAAGATCCCACCTCGTCTACCGTATTTTGTTTTGTCGACATTTGAGAAGTTTACCGAAACATTTTCTGTATTCCCATCAGGCCTGTGCTGATAATTTATGATCCGTGTGTGTGTGTGTGTGTGTGGTGTGTGTGTGTGTGTGTGTGTGTGTGTGTGTGCCCTCCGCTAAGCAGTGATCATGCAAACAGACGGAGGACTAAGCAGGGTGTAAACTGTGATGGAGGAGAATCCATAGCAGTATCTATGTTTTCAATCCACACACCATCTCTCTTTCTCTACACGTCTACTCCCAAGGCTACCCAGAGAGACGATACACAGCACCACCACACTGCAGCAGAAGAAAGAGGTGGACTGTCTCTCTAGGCCCAGGCATCCCACTCTTCAGAGCTGGGTTTCTACCTTCCTGGAATCAATCGGATCCATGTTTCCGTTACTTCGTCCACTACACTGATGACCCTATTTGTCTTCAAGTGTGTTGTGTGTGTGTGTGTGTGTGTGTGTGTCGTGTGTGTGTTGTGTGTGTGTGTGTGTGTGTGTGTGTGTGTGTGTGTGTGTGTTGTTAGGCCTGTAGCCTACCATTGTTCACTTCTGGCTTCATTCACAGAGATACATCAACACTAAGGTCATGGTGGGATTATTTATGCTTCATTAGAGCGCAGTGTCTAAGACCGTAGTCTGAGAGAGGAGGGTGAGGGGGGTGACAAAGATGAGGCGGTTGATGAATATGAGGAGGTAACTCTTATTTGGAGTGTGAGGAGGGGGTAGTCCTTGTTAGATATCGCTGGAGAGATGAATATGGACACTGACAGTAGGGTAGTCTACACCATGTCCCTTTAGAAGATACTTCCCATATAAGTGTATGGAAGCAGGTCACCCATATTTCAAATGTATGGCTCCGTAGTTTGAATGGGAATCCCTCATGTTATTAAGATAGTCTGAGTTCATTGCTTAGTGATTATACATATTTACAGTCATATTGCATTAGATATCATATGTTACAGTCATATTGCATTATATAAATCATATGTTACATAGTTCATATTGCATTAGATATCATATGTTACAGTCATATATGCATTAGTATATATATACGTCATATTTGGCATTAAATATCATATGTTACAGTCATATTGCATTAGTATCATAGTTACATGCATATTGCATTAGGATATCATATGTTTACGGTCATATTGCATTAGATATCATAATGTTACAGTCATATTGCATTAATATCAATATGTTACAGTCATATTCGCAATTAGATATATATGTTACAGTCATATTGCATTAGATATCATATGTTAGGTCATATGCATTAGATATCATATGTTACGTCATATTGCATTAGATATCAATGTTACAGTCATATCGCATTAGATATCATATGTTAACAGTCATATTGCAATTAGATATCATATGTTAAGTCATATTGGCATTAGATTATCAGTATTAAGTCATATTGCATTATATATCAATATGTTACAAGTCATATTGCATTAGATATCATATGTTACAGTCATATTCATTAGATATCATATGTGTTACGGTCATATTGCATTAGATATCATATGTTAGAGTCATATTGCATTAGATATCATATATTTACAGTCATATGCATTAGAATATCATATGTTACAGTCATATTGCATTAGATATCATATGTTAAAGTCATATTGCAATTAGATATCATATGTTTACAGTACATATACTGCAGTTAGGATATCATATGTTACAGTAAATATCTGCATG
>NW_019943961.1:25434-37049 GCF_002910315.2 Salvelinus sp. IW2-2015
ATCCCTCCCTGTGATGCTAACAAAATGCTACAGTCAATATTGCAATTAGATACATATGTTACAGTCATATTGCATTGATATAATATGTTACAGTGCCAATATTGCATTAGATATCATATGTTAACAACGTCATATTTGCATGTGTTATATCATATGTTACAGTCATATGTCATTAGTCTACATATGTTACGGTCATATTGCATTAGATATCATATGTTACAGTTATAAATTGCATTAGATATAATATGTTACAGTTATTATTGCATTAGATATCATATGTTAGCAGTCATATTGCATTAGATATCAATATGTTACAGTCATATTGCATTAGATATCATATGTTACGGTCATATTGCATTAGATATCATTATGTTACAGTCATATTGCATTAGATATCATATGTTACAGTCATATTGCAATAGATATTCATAATGTTACAGTCATATTGCATTAGATATCATATGTTACAGTCATATTGCATTGATATCAAATGTTTACGGTCATATTGCATTAGATATCATATGTTACAGTCATATGGCATTAGTATCTGTATGTTACAGTCATACTTGCATTAGATATCATATGTTAAGTGCGATATTTGCATTAGATATCATATGTTACGAGTCATATTGCTATTAGATATCATATGTTATGTTACAGTTCATATGCATTAGATATCATATGTTACAGTCATATTGCATTAGATATTCACTGTATGTTAAAGTCTATTGCATTAGATATCATATGCTTATGTTATCAGATCACATATTGCATTTTAGATGCCTTCTATGTATTTGTTTTTTTATGACGGTCATGCGATTTCCTGGCAGGCTTAGATATACGTATGTTGACAGTTGTGGTTTCGAGCTTTGGTTATACCCAAGTGGGGGCAATCAGCGGCCCGAGTGTGGTGTCGCAATTAGATAAAATGCTTATCTATGTTACAAGTCCATATAGGTGCTCAGAAATTATAGGATTATTGGTCGCCTATTATTCGAGTTAGTCCATATTGCATTAGATATCATCAGGTTGAGTGTAGTGACAGCATCCATCACATGATAGATAAAACTTTACTTCTCGTAGATCGCGACACCTCACGCTCAGAGTTGCTCTTAGAGGGATTCTGGTCATTATTGTCTACCCCTACCGTCGTTACTTAGGCGAGGGTTGGATCAGACCCTTCGTGGCTTGTGGTGTGACGGGGGGTCTTGATTCATGTATGTTACGCGGTACGGTCATATTCGCGGTGGTTTTGCAGTAATGGTTGGTGGTCCATGGATGGGTGTTGTCACGTTTTTCTCTGGAGTGACCATCCACCCACTCCTCCCCACTATGTCTACACCTGGTCTATACTCTTCGATTTTTGTTTCCCAGATTTAGTACTTCCTTTTATCTGCATGACATGTGGTTATTTCGTGTTCAGGTCACCGGTGCTACTCCCTACCCATGTCAGATATGATGTCTAGGATGTTTTTTCTAGTCTAACGGCTAACATTGTGCATTCTGCTGTGTCACACATTCGACATAGTAGCATTTTATCACTAATAGTTCACCCTTTTGCATTCAGGGATCATATTTGCTGGATTTGAGAGCACCGGTCCCGAGTGCATTGTCCACTCATCTCGTCTCACCTCCATCCTTAGGATGTATCATCTGTTATCTCCTCCACCCCTATACACTTGTTTTGTCTACGGTTGTTCCACGCCTCCTCCAATTATTGACTTACCTCAGTTGTTTACGGAGGTTTCAGTTTTAAGGATCCTTATCGAACATCGACAATTCGTTTATACGTTATCGGCATTGTCATATCCCTGGCAATTAGCCATTGAGTAACTTGGCGTTGTGGTTTACCTGTCTACAGGTTTGGGATAAGGTGTTCAATCAAATAGTTGTCAGCATAACTAAAGAACTATTTCTATTCGCTGGAATCTGTGTGGTAACCACATGGCAGTCCTATTAGTCAGCCAAGACGACCTGATAGATAGTTTCCCTAAACATCAATATATTCTGAATTATTAGTTCTTATTAAAGGGTTGCATTAGAATTAGTCATTTAAGGTTATTTGACCAAAATCCTCATTGACAGGTACGCAGTGCTGTTGCCGTTTGTGGGCAATGGTTATCCACTCTTTGGCATCATCTCCCGGGACATCCCATTAAGCAATTGTGGATGGCTGCATTCGGAAAAACTGTTCAAGTCCGCGGGTGACCTGGGCTAATGGGATGTATCATAGCTGTCACTTCAATCAATCCGACTGGGGCGCTATTTTGGCGGGTCGTTTGAAGGAGACGGTAGCCATTCATTTTACACCAGGTGTCACTAATAGCAACCGTAACTCACGCGATTAGCGAATGAATGCTTCGATGGTGCAATATGTTAATCAGGCGGTATATGTACATAGCGAGAGAACCTCAGGGTGCGCATACACGCAATTCAGATATCCAAGTGTTAAAGTTCATGCACTTGTGCACACCATGCACTGAACGCCGTGACATGCTAAATCACTAAATGTTAGCAGTAATACTGCATTAGATATCATATGGATAATACAGTAACTGCATTAGATAATCAATAACCTGCGGGTAGTTAACAAAGTCCCAATCAATAAATTCTGGAGAATGTTTATTTCCTCAGACCCCATTATTAGCCATCCTACTATCACTATAAACTGAAGGGCTGCAGAAGCACCACAGGATTCTTACTTCTCTACTTCGATCCATCTGTTACTCGTATCTCTTCATCATGTTACAAGTCATTCATCTTGCGCATTCTTCTTATTCTTTCGCTATTTTCTTCGGCATCAATATTAATCTGGTGTGGTAGTCATGATGAGTATTGCGGCTGGGTCAAACGCAAGGGTATCGGGTATGCAGCTTTGTAGTGGATGACGCCCTTCCTCTAAGGGTTAAACCATCACTAGGTGTGGTAGAGATCTGCTAATTGGCTCTCTGTTGGTACACCAGGCAGGCTGGAAGAGCATGACAACATTCTGCCCTATAATTAACAGAGCTTTGCTACTTGTTGTGTGTTTTTTTAATAACTTCCAACAATGCATTAGATATCATATGTTACAGTAATACTGCATTAGATATCATATGTGACTTAAAATATATCAACTGTTTCGTTTTCTTCTGATTTTCTTTTCTTTTCAAAAGGGAACTGTATCTCTAAGAGGCAGAGATCAGAGATCTGAGGAAAAACATGACAAGTATGTGAAACAGAATAAAAATGGCCTTTAAATTCAAGTCTTGTCTCCAAATAGGAACAAAACACAGAGACAACACGGTTATCAATGTCTAAAAACTCTGCCGGTGAAACTGAATGTCGCACTTCAAGCAGTCCTGGGGAGACTAGTGTGGAAAGAGAGAGTTGTCAGGGAGGAGAATCTATTGTGTTTAATCTGGATTCAACACCCAGCTGCAAAGGCCTGATGCCCGTTTTAAGGGTGTCCAACATGGAGCACCTGGGATATAGCCTACCTTTAGACTTAGCAACTTAAGAAAAATTTTAAAAACTCAAGGGCACCTTGTTGTTTAAAATCCCAAAAGCGAAGGCTGGCACACAAAAATAAGCTCAAGTTATTTTTCGTTTTATCATGTTTTTTTCTTGCTTTCAGCAGACTGGGGATAGATTGTGCTACCAGATCACCTTGATCTTTAAAACATGTTACAAAATCGCGTCATTGTCTGCATCTGTTAAGGGAAGGTGACTGTGACACTAATACTAAAACGATTAGGTTAAACATGATTTGATTTGGGCATCCAAGGGGCAGACACAGGCTGTGCGATGACGACACGTGATCGATTCGTTGGTTGATGTACTTACAAGAGAGTAACGTCTTAACTGCTTGACCGGTGACAGCCTTTGATCCGCGGTGCTTCGCAATAAACTATACATCCTCCTTACGCGTCTGAGTGTCACCTTACACGCTCGCCCCCATGTAAGTGACCTCTTCCATAAAGAATATGATGTCCAAGGGTGAACGAATGGAAAGGTCTACGATGCAAACATTTCTCCTACAGTGTTCCGTTAATTAAAACCCTAATTTAGACGTGTTCCTGAAACGCACAGAGACAACCTTATGAACTTGAGTGAGTCACGGCGGTTGGAGCCATTTGAGTGGTATGGCGTTGTTGGCTAGGTTACTGTAATGAGAAAGCGAACCTGAGCCGCGCGCTTAACACTTTAATGAAAGTATCTGGTGCCAGCTGAAACTAAACGAATACAAATCCGTCGCTAATTAGGAAAAGCGCTTTGTGGTAACAGGTTTCTCCTGAATGCCGGTGGGAAAGGGGGGTTGGTTGATCTGCGCTAACGGCAGATAATATTTCAAGCGCAGGAAGCGCATGTTGGCTTGTGTAGGGGGAAGGGTGTCAGAACGTAATACATTAAAAAATATATATAACCACTTTGTTGCGTCTGGTTATAATGTTTGTAGCCTACATGTATACTACTGATATGGGTAGATTGTCAGAAAAATCTGTTCATAGCACTGAGGTCTCTCTCGCTCACAAGCCTCTGACGAGAAAGAGAGAGAAAGCGAAGCAGATGGATCCACAAAAACACACATTCTCGGACCCTCTTTACAGTGAGCGAATAACCAGCTGTAATTGCATATATGATATCTCCAACTATCAATGACAGACACATTTAAATAGTAGGAAAATAATTTCAGGACAAGCGTTGGCCAGTGATCTCGTTGAGCAGAAGGACAACAACAGATTGATCGTATGAATAAATAACATATGAGGCAAACTAGGAAATAACTGGGAAGGATGGGTGGGATGAGGATAACAGAGACCGTGGGGGAAAGGAAAGACTTACAGGCATATGTCATGGAGAAGCTGTTGCCCATCTTGACCATGTCCACCTGCGGCACCAGTTTGGGGATATCCTGGTGGTGCGAGAGCGCGAACCGAAACACCTCATATTCGTGAGATTCGGTTGGGAATAGTCCCCCTGTGAAATATACAGAATCCGCGGTTATTTATAAAACGTCTCTCTGCAAACTAAACGCAAACACAGAACAGATAAATATATCTGGACTGTTTTATCAGCAAAAAATGTTGAATACAACTTTAAAGCTTCGGAAAAGGCATATCTGTCCATACAAATAGGCCTATGACAAGAAACCAAATAACCAAATAAACAGTTAAAATAATTTTGCCAGACTTCATTTTACGCGTGTTTTTCACCTACCTATATTGATGTTACTTGGAAAACTTGAACCCAAGCACATCCCCAGAAAACTGGTGTACAGGAGGGTGAAGCTTCGCTGCATATTTCCTTTTGCATTGGCGAAGAAAAAAGAGCCGAAATCCAAGCATAGATCTTTCCTCGGTAAGTTAGTGTATACCTCCTCTTCCCCACTCCTTTTTTCCCAGTTGCAGATGCTCTTACAACAACATCCATCCAACGTCGAGAGAGAGCATGCAACTGCAGTCACTGTCTTCTCTCTCCTCCCGCTCTTTCTCTCGCGCGCTGCTGATGCCCGCTTGTCCTCGGCTGTCATGATACCGAGCGGTGACTTCAACTCTAGCCCCTACCCACCGAACGCACCCACGCCTCTCAGGCGACGTTGGGGGGGGGTCTCGCGGGCGCTCTGTTTCTATGTTGTTCTATATACTTGGAATTGGATTGAAACTGTCATAATGGCTATGGTTCCTTGGTTCATCTGGTGTTTTATTAGTGTATAACGTTTTCTTACCTCTGAATTTGACATCATTCTACGTATTCCACTCAAATGCACCTATGGGTGAATTATGCACCACATAATCTTTGCGTAATTGCACTGTTTACATGTGTTTTTTAATGAATGCCAGCAAAGCCACTACACAACACAACACTAAGCAATACATTAATTGCACTATAACAGTGACAAACGGTGCCCACAAACTGTTAGGGCCTACATAAAGCTGTACCAACAGCAGAGCTTTCTTTCCAGCACTCTGGAGTGAATCCTTACCACTGCTACACCTGGCTATCAGCGGAGCCTTGTCTGGCAGCTAAACAGTTCATTCAGCCTCATTTACTACCTTTCTAAAAACCATAGCTGATATGGCTGACTTGCTTAAACAAATGTGGTTACTATTGACTCCTTGTGGATTTGTAAGTCGATAATAACCGCATTCTCCTTCAATAATAACGAAAGCCAATATGAGTTTTTACTTTTGAACCATACACAAACATTTTTACATTTATGTTCAGTAAATTCATAATGTTTATTCTTATATCATTAACACTTAGCTCTAACTATAAGCAAGCGCAAGCAAACGAGCTGCGATGAGGTAGGCCTATTGGTTCAGCACTTTGTGTCACACCCTGATCTGTTTCACCTGTCTTTGTGCTTGTCTCCACCCCCCACCAGGTGTCTCCCATCTCCCCTCATTATCCCCTGTGTATTTGTATCTGCATTTTCTGTTTGTTTGTTGCCAGTTCGTCTTGTCCTGTCAAGTCCTACCAGCATGTTCCCGTGTTTCCTGTGCTCTAGTTTTTGTTTTCCTAGTCTTCCCAGTTCTGACCTTTCTGCCTGTCCTGACCCTGATCCTGCCCACTGTCCTGTACCTGCCTGACTCTGATTTGGATTATGACCCTTTGCCTGCCTTGACTTACCTTTTGCCTGCCCCTTGTACTATAATAAACTCTGATAGTCGTACTATCCACCTCTTGTGTCTGCATCTGGGTCTTAGCCTGAGTCCTGATAGTACAAACTGGCCGTGACTGACCCAGCAGACTCGGACCAGCTCCGCAATGCCGTCTCATTCCTAGGAGCCACCATTGGAAGACACAAGGAGTTACTTCAGGGTCTTATGGAAGGATTCCAGACCTTGGCGGAACGCCATGACCGTGCCTTCAATACTTTTCTGGAGCAATTCCACGGATTGTCTGTTAGGCAGCCCGCCACTACAGTAACCTCCCAGACTGTCAGTTACCCGCTACCAGCGCCGCTTCTCCCCAATCTACTCCGGCTTCCCGAGAACCCTGCTTACCTCCTCCGGAGCGCTACGCTGGAGCTACACTGGAGATCCAGGATCCTGCCGGGCATTTCTCTCCCAGTGTTCTCTCATCTTTGAGCTGCAGCCCTTTTCATTTCCCTCTGATTGCTCAAGGATAGTGTACTTGATAACGCTGGGTAAGTAAAAGCGTCTGCTCTGACGTCCGGCAAAGGCCGGTTGAAGGCACAGCTGATGGAATTACATCTGCGGACCAGTCGTGGTGGTACGGCGGGGCGTCGTGACGACGAAGGGACCGGGCCAGATGGCGAAAGAGGTATTGTAGTTGTGGTCAGTACGTTTGCTAGCCGGGAGATGCGCCTGGCTCAGGGCTAGCTTCGGGGCTGGGTCACTCGGTGGCAGCTAGCTAGCTGTGATGATCAGGAGTAATGGTCCAGGGTTTATGGCAGGAATCTGGCGTGGTAGTGGAGAAAAACAGTCCGATGCTGGCAGGTATTATCCAGGCTAAAAAACGTCTGGTGCCTGAGCAGATGGTGAAGGTCACTAGCAGTGGCTAACAATGACTAAATAGCTAGTAGCTAAGTAGCTGGCTCGCCTCTGATGCAAGTTTTGGATATAAGGTCTAAAAAAATAGCGGATCCATGTCACATTGAGTGAGACGGGTTACTGGAAGGTATATTTAATTTAAAGATGGAAAAAGAGATTGAAAAGAAATTGGAATATATACAAAAAAGACGAAAAATACAAAAAGTAAATGAGAGGACGACAAACCACATCTGCACTGCTACGCCATCTTGGTCGCCAAGATTACAGCACCCTGGCTTCCCTTTGTGTATTATAATACACAAAGTAAGCAAAGCAATGAAATCATTTCAATATTGCCTAGAAAGATGAATAAGATAGTAATGAGATAGATGTATATAAGCAATAGGCCTAGAACAATTGAGATGTACAAACCATGGCATACGGGAATGATGAGCAGATAAAAGGCAATCCGTAATTACATTAATGAGTGAATCTAAGATGGACGTAGTAAATATAACTATTTCTTCAGCACTTTTGAAATGTGCAGCGACAGAATTCAGAACATGGGCCGTTRTTACAGAATTCTCCCTTATACACCAAGTCAGAACAGTAGGATGAATAAAGGGGGCACATAAGCAGACAATGAAATATCTTACAATATTGGATGATGACATTTCTCTAAAACAGGCTATAGGCCACATGTGCACCACTAAGTCAGAACGATAGGCTAAGTTCTGAGACGGAAAGGGACCAAATTATTAGGGTGAGGCACATGGGCTACAAACAACTTACTACACAACATACACTTAGCATACCTTTCTTAGCTACAGTTTACATATCTCCCTGGCATATTACATAATTTATGCAACAGCATACAATACATTTTTGGACTCAACGTTGTTGTGCTGTGCTCACTTGAACAGGAAGGTGACGCAGTGGTCCAAATTTTGTCATCAAACTTTGTCATCAAAGTCTGGCGTTCTCTGGATTCATGGTGCTTTCAAGACAACTGGGAATCATGATGTCAGTGATCTTCAGGTCAGAGCTCTAGAAAGAGGCCCAAATTCCCGAACTTGGGATTCCGAGTTGGATGACGTTCAAAACCTATTTTTCCAGTCAGAGATCATTTTTTCAGAGTTCCCAGTTGTCATGAACTCACTGAAGTCTGTGATTTCCCAGTTTCCAGTTGTTTTGAACGTGGCAGAAGTCATGCTTGATTGACAGCATTGCTAATATATTCAACCTTTTCTGGCCCTTGGTGTTGCATGTGAATGTTTATCCTTTTAAGCTTGGAAAAGCAGGGGTGTAAAGTACTTAAGTAAAAATACTACTTAAGTAGTTTTTTGGGGTATCTGTAATTTACTTTAATATTTATATTTTTACTATTTATACTTTTACTTCACTACATTCCTAAAAAAAACATATTGTACTTTTTACTCCATACATTTTCCCTGACAACCCAAAGTACATGTTACATTTTGAATGTTTAGCAGGACAGGGAAATTGTGAAATTGATGTAGTTATCAAGAGAACACGTGGTCATCCCTTCTGCCTCTGATCTGGCGGACTCACTAAACACAAATGCATCTTTTGTAAATAATGTCTGAGTGTTGGAGTGTGACCCTGGCTATACGTACATTTAAAAAACAAGAAAATGGTGCCGTCTGCTTTGCTTAATTTAAGGAATTTGAAATGATTTATACTTTTACTAATACTTTTGATGCTTAAGTATATTTTAGCAATTACATTTACTTTTGATACTTAAGTATATTTAAACCCAAATACTTTTAGACTTTTACTCAAGTAGTATTTTACTGGGTAACATTCATGTTTACTTGAGTAACTTTCTATTAAGGTATCTATACTTTTACTCAAGTATGAGATTTGGGTACTTTTTCCACCACTGTGGAAAAGAGACCCGTTCAGACAGATGTTTTAAACCCTTAAACCCAGACCTGGACCACACACCCTCTCCACCGAAAAGCAGGCAGGGTAAGCAAAAAGTGATTGCATTGCAACGCTTGCAGTTAGCCACTGATTCCTTCCAAACCACTCATTGTTGAATTTGCGATTTCCAACTTGTTGTGTAATGTTTATGTCCAATGGCCGATGAGCAGCTATACGTTTTATCTATAATTTCTCTTCATATGTTAAGGATGGAAATTTTGCCAGTAGATTGTTGACGTGTGTCATGATGATGACTGAGTTGTCTAGCTTGCTAGCTAAGATTTTGAAAGTGTGATGTTGACATCATTTTATCTGTGGCCAATGACCTTGAGCCTTCTTGGAGGGGTATTTCTAATGTACATTTATGGCAGCACCCAAGAAGGTTTGAACTGCCTAGCTCTACCTGTAGATTCTGCAGTGATGTAGCATCCCCATGAGTGACAGAACACTGAGCCAATCACTGCGCAACTAGAGAACATTACCAACGCATATGCTCTGTATTTTCCGCTGGCTGCCCCTCCACCATAGAAAGCACTAAGCTAGGCTGAAACACATGCATTTTGGAGATGCCATGCTCAGTTAAGCAAGAAAGKYKKCCCCCCCCCCCCCCCACCCCGACTGACGGTCACCAGCGATCGGCTCGTAGGCTACGCTTCATGTTCTATCCTGCTGGTTTGTATGCAAAGGGCCTACCGTCGTTTTCATGTACATGTATGGTTCTTCTAATGGCCTAAACATTCATGGCTGTAACCACTTTAAGATTAGGCATTAAGAATGACTATGGGGGAACACAAGCACACACGCAAGTATGACTGTTTGGTACCTGATAAAGGGTGTGTAATCTGTAAGGTTAACAAAACAGCTTTTACAGTCAAGTCCTTCCAATGACTTCCTTTTGGACACTGATTGCATCCCAAATGGCACTCTATTCCCTGCATTGTGCACTACTTTTCACCAGGGGCCCTGGTCAAAAGTAGTGCACTGCGTAGGAAATAGGGTACTATTTGGGACGCACCCTATATGTAAGTATGTACCCTCTCCTATGCCTCCGGATCAGTGCTTCATCTCTATGGATCAACTGCAAGGTTAAACAGCAGCCCTCGTATCCGTGTGGGTGTTGATTGCACTTGGCGTTGTAGATGTGATGCCCCTGTACTTGTTTATCAAATGAAGTAGTAAATCCTTCCTTTGACACAATTAGGATTAGGGATAAGCTTGTTTATCAGACCCAGCCAAGGCACTTTCTCCTCAGCTAACTGTAAAATTGCTTTCTCCTCAGTTATTGTCTCCAGAAAATGAAGTAGGGTATTAACATATTTTCTCAGACAATGCCATCTGGAGAGAGTAGGAGGCTTTAAGCTGAAGTAGTTTCTTCTTGTTTCCAATTGAACAGAAATGTTACTGATAAAACCATAGCAAAGTACTTCCTGTCAGAGACACTTCAGTCACAGAGACAATGTAGGAGAGGAGAGGAAGTATGATTAGTAATAAATATTGATGGGTGTTGAATTAATCCCAATGTGAAGACTGTTTTTAATTTAAATGTTTTATTGTCTTACGAAGTATCTGCTCAGTATAATATCAGCTACAAACTTCCGAGACAGAAACATGGTGTTTTCTGCTCCTTCTAGAGAGTTTTTCCTAGCCACTGTGCTTCTGCCTCTGCATTATTGGTCGTGGGGATTTTAGGCTGGGTATCTGCAGAACACTTTATACTGTATATCAAGGATTTTAGTATTGGTCAGGCTGTCTTGTACACTTTCACAGCTAAAAGCTGAATTGCAGTATACAGACAAAAAGAAGGGGAAAAAAGAACCGTTAACAGTTAGCTAGCTGAAGAAAAAAGAACAGTTAACAGTTAGCTAGCTGAAGAAAAATAACAGTTAACAGTTAGCTAGCTTATGAGAAAAGAACAGTTAACAGTTAGCTAGCTGAAGAAAAAGAACAGTTAACAGTTAGCTAGCTGAAGAAAAAACGAGAGAGATCGAAACGAAAAGACCAGTTAACAGTTAGTAGCTGAAGAAAAAAGAACAGTTAACAGTTAGCTAGCTGAAGAAAAAGAACAGTTAACAGTTAGCTAGCTGAAGAAAAAAGAACAGTTAACAGTTAGCTAGCTGAAGAAAAAGAACAGTTAACAGATAGCTAGCTGAAGAAAAAGAACAGTTAACAGTTAGCTAGCTGAAGAAAAAA
>NW_019943961.1:39951-55720 GCF_002910315.2 Salvelinus sp. IW2-2015
AAGACCAGTTAACAGTACTTAGCTGAAGAAAACAAACAGTTAACAGTTTAGCTAGCTGGACGAAAAAAGAAACAGTTAACAGTTAGCTAGCTGAAGAAAAGAACAGTTAACAGTTAGCTAGCTGACGAAAAAAGAAACAGTTAACAGTTAGCTGCTGAAGAAAAAAGACAAGTTAACAGTTAGCTAGCTGAAGAAAAAGAACAGTTAACAGTTAGCTAGCTGAAGAAAAAAAAGAACAGTTAACAGTTACCTAGCTGAAGAAAAAAGAACAGTTAACGTTGCTAGCTGAAAAAAAGAACAGTTAACAGTTAGCTAGCTGAGAAAAAGAACAGTTAACAGTTAGCTGGCTGAAGAAAAAGAACAGTTAACAGTTAAGCTAGCTAAGAAGAAAAAAGAACAGTTAACAGTTAGCTAGTGAAGAAAAATAACAGTTAACAGTTAGCTAGCTGAAGAAAAAAACAGTTTAACAGTTAGCTAGCTGAAGAAAAAAGAACAGTTAACAGTTAGCTAGCTGAAGAAAAAGAAACAGTTAACAGTTAGCTGCTGAAGAAAAAGAGCAAGTTAACGTTAGCTAGCTGAAGAAAAATAACAGTTAACAGTTAGCTAGCTGAAGAAAAAATACAGTTAACAGTTAGCTAGCTGAAGAAAAAGAAACAGTTAACAGCAGTTACGCTAGCTGAAGAAAAAAGAACAGTTAACAGTTAGCTAGCTGAAAGAAAAAGAACAGTTAACAGTTGCTAGCTGAAGAAAAAATAACAGTTAACAGTTAGCTAGCTGAAGAAAAAGAACAGTTTTAACAGTTAGCTAGCTGAAGAAAAAAGAACATTAACAGTTAGCTAGCTTAAGAAAAAGAACAGTTAACAGTTAGCTGAGCTGAAGAAAAAGAGCAGTTAACAGTTAGCTAGCTGAAGAAAAATAACAGTTAACAGTTAGCTAGCTGATGAAAAATAACAGTTAACAGTAGCTAGCTGAAGAAAAGAACAGTTAACAGTTAGCTAGCTGAGAAAAAAGAACAGTTAACAGTTAGCTTAGCTGAAGAAAAAAGAACAGTTAACAGTTAGCTAGCTGACAAAAAAGAACAGTTAACAGTTTAGGTAGCTGAAGAAAAGAACAGTTAACAGTTAGCTAGCTGACGAAAAAATAACATTAACAGTTAGCTAGCTGAAGAAAAGAGCAGTTAACAGTTAGCTAGCTGAAAGAAAAAACAGTTAACAGTTAGTAGCTGAAGAAAAAGAACGTTACAAGTTAGCTAGCTGAGCAAAAAGAACAGTTAACAGTTAGCTAGCTGAAGAAAAAAGAACAGTTAACAGTTAGCTAGCTGAAGAAAAAGAACATTAACAGTTGTGCTGAAGAAAAAACAGTTACAGTTAGCTAGTCTGAAGAAAAAGAACAGTTAAATTATCCTGGCTGGAAGAAAAAGAACAGTTAACAGTTAGCTAGCTGAAAAATAAGAACAGTTAACAGTTAGCTAGCTGAAGAAAAATAACAGTTACAGTTAGCTAGCTGAAGAAAAAAAACAGTTAACAGTTAGCTAGCTGAAGAAAAAAGAAACAGTTAACAGTTAGCTAGTTGAAGAAAAAAGAACGTTTAACAGTTAGCTAGCTGAAGAAAAAAGAACAGTTAACAGTTAGCTAGCTGAAGAAAAAAGAACAGTTAAAACAGTTAGCTTAGCTGACGAAAAAAAAACAGTTAACAGTTAGCTAGCTGAAGAAAGAACAGTTAAACCAGTTGGCTAGCTGGATAAAAAAAGAAACAGTTAACAGTAGCTCAGTGAAGAAAAAGAACAGATTAACAGTTAGCTTAGCTAGAAAAAGAACAGTTTACAGTTTAGCTAGCAAAAGAAAAGAACAGTAACACGTTAGCTGGCTGAAGAAAAACAAAAAGTAAAGTTAGCTAGTGTGGAAAGAATCAGTCTACAGAATATAACAGCTGATAGAAGTGAAACAACTAGATTAACAGTATCACAAGCTGAGAAAAACCGGATCCCACACGTTTACAGTAGCCCTAGCTCTTATATAAACACATAAGCATTATTCCAGTCCCTCATGTAGCTGAAGATCCTTAAAGATCATTTACACCATTATCTAGTCGGGCTATTGCTTGTTAGAGCCAAAAGACGAATCGCTTACAGTTAGCTTATGGCTGAAGAAAGACGTTACATTAGCTTACTAAAAATAAACTATGTCTACTTAGTCCTATGGCCTCGAATCATTAACGTTTTGCTAGGCTGATATGAGAATCTAATCAGTTATAGTGAGCAGAGACAAGAAAGTACTTTTCCTTTCTGTAAGATATCAATAGACTTGTTTACTTGCCTACTTGAATACAGAACTAAACGTGTCTCATCCTAGTGGTAGTATTGTCTTAGAAGACAGACCAGTGTAACTGTCCTGTGCTGAGAAAGCAGTTTAAATGTTAGCTGGCTAACGATCAGATTTATCTAGTTTCAAGTTACTAGTCTAGCTGAAGAACATAACAGTTAACAGTTAACTAGCTGAAGAAAAAAGAACAGCTTAAACAGTTAAGCTACTGAAGAAAAAGAACAAGTTATTAACGCCTGGCATGAAGAAGAACAGTTAAGTTAGTACTGAAGAAAAGAACAGTTAACAGTTAGCTAGCTGAAGAAAAAAAGAACAGCTTAACAGTTAGCTAGCTGAAAGAAAAAGAACAATTAACGGGTTAGTAGCTGAAGAAAAAAGAAACAGTTAACAGTAGCTAGCTGAAGAACAAAAAGAACAGTTTAACAAGTTTAGCCTAGCTGAAGAAAAAAGAACTAGTTAACAGTTAGCTATGCTGAAGAAAAAGACAGTTAGCAGTTTAGCTCGCTGAAGAAAAATAACAGTTAAACAGTTCGCCAGCTGACATAAAAATAACACAGTTAAGCAGATTAGGTAGAATACTGAGAAAAAGACAGTTAACAGTTAGCTGGCTGAAGAAAAAGAACAGTTAACAGTTTAGCCGCTGAAGAAAAAGAACAGTTAACAGTTAGCTAGTGAAGAAAAAGAACAAGTTAACAGTTAGCTAGCTGAAGAAAAAATACAGTTTAACAGTTAGCTGGCTGAAGAAAATAACAGTTAACAAGTTAGCTAGCTGAAAGAAAAAGAAAGTTAACCGTTTAGCTACGAAGAAAAATAACAGTTTAACAGTTTAGCTAGCATGAAGAAAAAATAAACAGTTAAAACAGTTAGCTTTAGCTGAAGAAAAATAACAGTTAACAGTTAACTAGCTGAAGAACAAAAAGACACAGTTAACAAGTTAGCTTAAGCCTGAAGAAAAAGAGAACAGTTAACAGTTAGCTGGCCGAAGCAAAGAGCAGTTCCAACAGTTAGCTAGCTGAAAGAAAAAGAAAGAACAAGATTAACGTTTAGCTGCTGAGTGAAAAAATAACAGTTACAGTTTAGCTAGCTGCATGAAATAAGAACAGTTAACAGTTTAGCTAGCTGGAAGAAAAAAGAACAGTTAACAGTTTATTTAGGGAACAGTTAACAGTTAGCTGGCTGAAGAAAACAGAAACAGAGAGCATCCAGGTCGCTAGCTTCAGAGAGTGTCTGCTCCCGGTGAAGGCATCTATTCTGCTGGCAGCCGAGTTGGATGCTAGGGACAGGAGTGATGATGGTGAGGGTGGTGACAGCTGCTGACAACTGCTGAAGTAAAAAGGGCTTCATTGTTTTTTTATTGATTGATCACATTAGCCAAGAATTTAGAAAAAAGATACGAGTGTGTGATRAACGGACAATGGGCTCCCTCAAACCCTCACCATAGGATAGGCCTGCTACACACCGACATAGCACCATATATGACCTGCTACCTCCCTCTCCAGAGGAATGTTCATGATTCATGTGTCTTTAGCATATCTAATCCACTGTAGTGCAAATCTCACCACATAGCAAAYAAAGCAAACAAAGGAAGTGGTAGGAGGAGTATCAATGTAAATTCATTACATAACTTGTATTATTGTGAGCTGTATAGAACGGTATGTGTTCTCTCTGTGTTCTGCCTTCTGTGTTCCATGTTCTCTTGTGTTCTTTCAAAGTGTAATGACTTCTTTGTTCTCTCTGATTTGAAAGTCGTGATAAACTCAAGGGGAAAGTGATTGGRTAGACCAAACTGGAGAGCTGATGCATATTGTTCTAAGCTAAATGTATGAAAACTAAATCAATACAATTCACCATAGATGTGGCACTAGAATGATTTCACCCCTCCATTTGCTCATTCGATAGAACTCACATAGCCATATTTTAAGATTATAATGAGCAGGTGGTGTTGCCATTCAAGGTTGTAGGCTAGTCTAAGGCTGTCTCAAATGGCACCCTATAGGGCACTTCTTTTGACAAGGGCCCTATGAAGCAGTAGTGCCCTATATAAGGAATATGGTGTCATTTGGGATGCATCCTAGGTAAGGATAGAAGAAATGTCAGAGCCATGCTGGTAATTTAGCTTGGGTATCGCTGCTGTCTGTCTGTCTGTCTGTCTGTCTGTCTGTCTGTCTGTCTGTCTGTCTGTCTGTCTGTCTGTCTGTCTGTCTGTCATAGTGCCAGAGGGAGTATGTTTCTCAGGAGGCGACAGGAAACCTAACAGCTTCACAGATGAGGATCAGGAGAATAAAGCAACGCTGTCAAACCTCAGAGAGAGGGGGGGAGAAAAAGAGAGGAGGAGTGAAAGGGGGAAGGAGAGAATGAGAGAGAGAGGGGTAGGGAGTGATATAATGAAAAAAGAAAGAGTAAGGAGAGAGAAGAAGAGAAAGGATAAATGGTGATTGATAGAGAGACCTAGAAAGAAGGAGAGAGAGAGAGAGATAAAGCAAAAACAGAATGAGAAAAGGAAGAGAGATGAGGAGAGAGAGAAAACAGGTAGAAATGTGATTTGATTTACTATAGCAGAAAAAAAACTGACAGAAGGACAATTAATCACTTATAACCCTAACCCTGTTGTCACACCTCCCTCTGTGTTGCCTTTAAAATGGATGGAGGTGGATGTGTCCAACGTACAAGGTAGGCCAAGGCCTCAATGAGACATGTACTGTCACGTTCCTGACCTGTTTTCTCTGTTTTGTATGTCTTTATTGGTCAGGGCGTGAGTGTTGGGTGGGCAGTSTATGTTTTGTATTTCTATGTTGGGTTTTGTGTTCGGCCTGGTATGATTCTCAATTAGAGACAGGTGTGTATCGTTTGTCTCTGATTGAGAGTCATACTAAGGCAGCCAGGGTTTCACTGGTGTTTTGTGGGTGTTTGTTTCCTGTGTTAGCGTTTGGGCCACACAGGACTGTTGCAGGTTAGTCACGTTRGTTGTTTTGTTTATTTGTAGTGTTTGTTGGTTTGCCATTAAAATCATGAATACCTCCTACTCCGCATCTTGGTCCGATCCATGCTCCTCCTCGTCTGAGGAGGAGAACGACATTGACAGCCGTTACAGAAAACACCCACCAAACCAGGACCAAGCGGATTGAGAAGGAAGGCAGGAACAAAAGCAATGGAGAGAAGAGGAATGGACATGGGAGCAAATACTCAACGGAGAAGGACCCTGGGCTAAGGTGGGAGAGAATCGCCGCTCTCGGGAGGAGAAGGAGGCAGCCACAGCCCAGGAGCGCTGGTATGAGGAGGCAGCACGTAAGAGAGGCTGGAAGCCCGAGAGGCTCACCAAAATGTATTGGGGGGGGGGGCTAAAGGGGAGTGTGGCGAAGCCGGTTGGTTACCTGAGCCAACTCCCCGGCTTACCGTGGAGTGAGAGGGCGTCGTACTGGTCAGACACCGTGTTATGCGGTAAAGCGCACGGTGTCCCCAGTACGCGTGCTTAGCCCAGTGCGGGCTATTCCACCTTGCCGCACTGGGAGGCTAGGTTGGGCATCGAGCCGGATGTCATATGTCATGGCGTACATGGCACCAGCCTTACAGGTGGTGTCCGGTTCGCCTGCATAGCCCAGTGCGGGCTATTCCACCTCGCCGCACTGGCAGGGCTACGGGGACCATTCAACCTGGTAAGGTTGGAGAGGCTCGGTGCTCAAGAGCGCGTGTTCCTTCACGGTCCGGCATATCCGGCGCCACCTTCCCGCCCCAGCCCAGTACCACCAGTGCCTACACCACGCACCAGGCTTCCAGTGCATCTCCAGAGCCCTGTTCCTCCTCCCCGCACTCGCCTGAGGTGTGGGCCCTCAGCCCGGTACCTCCAGTTCCGGCACCACGCATCAGGCCTATTGTGTGTCTCAGCCGGCCAGAGTCTGCCGTCTGCCCAGCGGTGCCTGAACTGCCCGTCTGCCCAGCGGTGCCTGAACTGCCGCGTGCCACGCCTGACATCCGTCTGCCAAGCGCCGTCTGAGCCATCCGTCTGCCCAACACGGCGTCTGAGCCATCTGTCTGCCCAACGCCGTCTGAGCCATCTGTCTGCCCAACGCCGTCTGAGCCATCCGTCTGCCCAACGCCGTCTGAGCCATCCGTCTGCCAAGCGCCATCTGAGCCATCCGTCTGCCACGAGCCATTAGAGCCATCCGTCTGCCACGAGCCATTAGAGCCGCCCGTCTGTCCGAGCCGTTAGAGCCGTCCGTCAGTCAGGAGCCGCTAGAGCCGTCCGTCAGTCAGGAGCTGCCAGAGCGCCAGCCAGTCAGGAGCTGCCAGAGACGCACCCGGCCCCCAGTCAGGAAGCTGCCAGAGACGCCAGCCAGTCAGGAGCTGCAGAGCCGCCAGCCAGTCAGGAGCTGCCAGAGCCGCCAGCCATCAGAGAGCTGCCAGAGCAGCCAGCCAGTCAGGAGCTGCCAGAGACGCACCAGTCGGACTGCAGAGACGCCAGCCAGTCAGGAGCTGCCAGAGACGCCAGCAGTCAGGAGAGCTCAGCAAGAGAGCTGCCAAGACGCAGCAGCGCCCAGGACGCAGCGTCAGGAGCTGCCAGAGACGCCAGACAGTCATGAGCTGCCTACGGTCATGAGCTGCCCTACGGTCATGAGCTGCCCTACAGTCATCGAGCTGCCCTCTAGGCATGAGCTGCTCTCAGTCATGAAGCTGCCTCTCAGTCATGAGCTGCCCTCCAAGTCATGACCCTCCAGTCATGAGCTGCCCTACGTCATGGCTGCCCTACAGTCATGAGCTGCCATACCCAGTCTGAGCTGCCCCTTATCCCGGAGCTGCTGCCCTTATCCCGGAGCTGCTGCCCTTATCCCGGAGCTGCTGCCCTTTCCGGAGCTGCTGCCCCTTATCCGGAGCTGCTGCCCTTATCCGGTGCTGCCTTTCCGATGCGCCTCTTTCATAGGTGGGTTGAGTTGGAGGGTGGTCATTGGGAGGGGGATACGGAAGCGGGGAGTGACTATGGTGGGGTGGGGACCTCGCCCAGAGCCTGAGCCACCGTGGTCAGATGCCCACCAGACCCTCCCTAGACTTTGTGCTGGTGCGCCGGAGTTCTCACCTTAAGGGGGGGGTTATGTCACGTTCCTGACCTGTTTTTTCTGTTTTGTATGTCTTTATTGGTCAGGGGCGTGAGTGTTGGGTGGGCAGTGTATGTTTTGTATTTCTATGTTGGGTTTTGGTGTTCGGCCTGGTATGATTCTCAATTAGAGACAGGTGTGTATCGTTTGTCTCTGATTGAGAGTCATACTAAGGCAGCCAGGGTTTCACTGGTGTTTTGTGGGTGTTTTGTTTCCTGTGTTAGCGTTTGGGCCACACAGGACTGTTGCAGGTTAGTCACGTTTGTTGTTTTGTTTATTTGTAGTGTTTGTTGGTTTGCCATTAAAATCATGAATAACCTCCTACTCCGCATCTTGGTCCGATCCATGCTCCTCTCCTCGTCTGAGGAGGAGAACGACATTGACAGCCGTTACATGTAAACACAAACACAGCTGAAATTAAAACACAAATAAATAAAATCACACCATAACCAAATTGGTTCCTGTCTCTTAAAAAAGATTCAACCTGGCTGTTTGTTTGATTGGCTGTGGACAGATTAGCCTTTATGTCACAAGCAGGAAGCAATAACGGAGTCTGATGGTTTTGACATGTTACCCGCTTTGTCTGCAGGCCGGCACTCTTGATTACACCACTTGTTGACTGACAGCCAGACAGGAGGCAGAGGAGGCAGACGGGTCGGGGAGGGAAGTGTGTTAGTGGGGCTAGTCTGATTGGACTTGAACGGATGCCTGGGAGCGAGGGATCAATATGGAACCTGGAGGTACCCGTGCCTGAGTCCAAGTTCCCGTCTTAATTGGGACGAGTTATTGACGGTAAGCTTAATTAGTCACATTGGCAATCAATTGGCCACGTATGTGTCCCAAATGGCACCCTATTCCCTATAGAGTGCCCTAGGCTACATTTGACTAGAGCAATATGGACCTGGACAAAAGTAGTGCATTATTTAGGGAATAGGGTGCCATTTGGGACACAGCTGTGTGTTGAATAGATAGAGAACTAGAAGGATTTGTGTTAGATAGATAGAGAACTAGAAGGATGTATGTTAGATAGATAGAGAACTAGAAGGATGTGTGATAGATAGATAGAGAACTAGAAGGATGTGTGATAGATATATAGAGAACTAGAAGGATGTGTTAGATAGATAGAGAACTAGAAGGATGTGTGTTAGATAGATAGAGAACTAGAAGGATGTGTGATAGATAGATAGAGAACTAGAAGGATGTGTGTTAGATAGATAGAGAACTAGAAGGATGTGTGTTAGATAGATAGAGAACTAGAAGGATGTGTGTAAGATAGATAGAGAATAGAAGGATTGAAGATAATAGAGAACTAGAAGGATGTGTGTAAGATAGATAGAGAACTAGAAGGATGTGTGTAAGATAGATAGAGAACTAGAAGGATGTGTGTAAGATAGATAGAGAACTAGAAGGATGTGTTTAGATAGATAGAGAACTAGAAGGATGTGTGTAATGATAAGATAGAGAACTAGAAGGATGTGTGTTAGATTAAAATAGAGAACTAGAAGGATGTGTGTTAGATAGATAGAGAACTAGAAGGATGGTGTTAGATAGATAGAGAATAGAAGGATGTGTGTTAGATAGATAGAGAACTAGAAGGATGTGTGTTGATAGATAGAGAACTAGAAGGATGTGTGATAGATAAGAAATGAGGATGTGTGTTAGATAGATAGAGAAATTCTTAGATAGGATGTGTGTTAGATAGATAGAGAACTAGAAGGATGTGTGTAAGATAGATAGAGAACTAGAAGGATGTGTGTTAGAATAGATAGAGATAGAAGATGTGTGAATAGTATAGATAGATGAACTAGAAGGATGTGTGTTAGATAGATAGATAGAGACTAGAAGGAGGTGTTAGATAGATAGAGAAACTAGAAGGATGTGTTTAGATAGATAGATAGAAGGTATGTTGTGTAGATAGATAATAGAAGGATGTGTGTAGATAGATAGAATAGAAGGATGGTGTATGATAGAGAACTAGAAGAGATGTGTGTTAGAATAGATAGAGAACTGAAGGATGTGTGTTAGATAGATAGACTAGAAGGATGTGTGTAGATAGATAGAGAACTAGAAGGATGTTGTGTTAGATAGATAGAGATAGAAGGATGTGTGATAGATAGATAGAGAACTAGAAGGATGTGTGTTAAGATAGATAGAGAAATAGAAGGATGTTGTTAATAGATAGAGAATAGAAGGTGTGTGTAAGATAGATAGAGAACTAGAAGGATGTGTGTAGATAGATAGAGAACTAGAAGGATGTGTGTAGATAGATAGAGAACTAGAAGGATGTGTGTAGATAGATAGAGAACTAGAAGGAGTGTGTTAGATGATAGATGGAACTAGAAGGATGTGTGTAGATAGATAGAGAACTAGAAGGATGTGTGTAAGATAGATAGAGAACTAGAAGGATGGTGTTAGATAGATAGATAAGATAGGATGTGTGTGTAAGATAGATAGAGAACTAGAAGGATGTGTGTTAGATAGATAGAGAACTAGAAGGAGTGTGTTAGATAGATAGAGAACTAGAAGGATGTGTGTTAGATAGATAGAGAACTAGAAGGATGTGTGTTAGATAGATAGAGAACTAGAAAGGATGTGTGTTAGATAGATAGAGAAACTAGAAGGGGATGTGTGTTAGATAGATAGAGAACTAGAAGGATGTGTGTTAGATAGATAGAGACTAGAAGGATGTGTGTTAGATAGATGAAGAATAGAAGTGAGTGTGTTAAGATAGATGAGAACTAGAGGATGTGTTAGATAGATAGAGAACTAGAAGGTGTGTGTTAATAGATATAGATAGAAGGATGTGTGTTAGATAGATGAGAATAAAGGTGGTGTTAGATAGATAGAATAGAAAGGATGTGTGTTAGATAGATAGAGAACTAGAAGGATGTGTGTAGATAGATAGAGACTAGAAGGATTGGTTGAATAGAAGAGAACTAGAAGGATTGTGTTTGATAGATAGAGACTAGAAGGATGTGTGTTAGATAGATAGAGAACTAGAAGGATGGTGTGTTAAGATAGATAGAGAACTAGAAGGATGTGTGATAGATAGATAACAAGAAGGATGTGTGTTAGATAGATAGAGAACTAGAAGGATGTGTGTAAGATAGATAACTAGAAGGATGTGTGTGTTAGATAAGATAGAGAAATAGAAGGATGTGTGATAGATAGAGAACTAGAAGGATGGTGGTGTAAGATAATAGATACTAGAAGGATGTGTGGATAGATAGAACTAGAAGGATGTGTGTAGATAGATACGAAGAACATAGAAGGTGGTGATAGATAGAGAAACTAGAAGGTGTGTGTAAGATAGATAGAACTAGAAGGATGTGTAGTAGATAGAGAACTAGAAGGATGTGTTTAGATAGAATAGAGAACTAGAAGGATGTGTGTTAATAGGATAGAGAATAGAGTGTGGTGTAAGAAGATGATAGAAGGATGTGTGATAGATAGAAGACTAGAAGGATGTGTTGATAGATAGAGAACTAGAGGATTGTGTTAGATAGATAGAGAACTAGAGGATTGTGTAATAGATAGAAGAGAACTAGAAGGATGTGTGTAGATGATAGATAACTAGAAGGATGTGTGTAAGATAGATAGAGTAAAATAGAAGGATGTGTGTTAGATAGATAGAGACTAGAAGGATGTGTGTAAGATAGATAGAGAACTAGAAGGAGTGTGTTAGATAGATAGAGAATAGAAGGATGTGTGGTAAGCTAGATAAGATCTAGAAGGATTGTGTAGATAGATAGAGAACTAGAAGGATGTGTGTTAGATAGAGAACTAGAAGGATTGTGTTAGAATAGATAGAGAACTAGAAGGATGTGTGTTTAGATAGAATAGAGAATTAGAAGGAGTGTTAGATAGATAGAGACTAGAAGTGTGTGTAGAAGATAATTAGAAGATGTGTTTAAGATAGATAGAGAACTAGAAGGATGTGTGTAGATAGATTGAAACTAGAAGGATGTGTGAAGATAGATAGAGACTAAAGGATGTGTGTAAGATAGATAGAGAACTAGGAGTATGGGTGTTAGATAGATAGAGAACTGAAGGAGTGTGTTAAGATAGATAGAGAACTAGAGAGGAATGTTTTAGATAGATATGAGAAACAGAAGGATGTTGTGTTAGATAGATAGAGAACTAGAAGGATGGTGTGGTAGATAGAATAGAGAACTAGAAGGATGTGTGTAAGATTAGAAGATGAACTAGAAGGATGTGTGTTAGATAGATAGAGAACTAGAAGGATGTGTGTTGATAGAGATAGAGAACTAGAGGAGTGTGTAGATAATAGAGAAATCTAGAAGGATGTGTGTTTAGATAGATAAGTGAACTAGATGAAGTGTTAGATAGATAGAGAACTAGAAGGATTGTGTTAGATAGATAGATAATAGAAGGATGTGTGTAAGATAGATAGATCAGAAGTGTCTTAGAGAGATATATTATTAGATTTCAATGTTATTAGAAGTGGAGATGAGCTGGTTGGGTTGTTTGAGATGCAGGGTGCGTCCAAAATGCATCTTATTTACTATATAGTGCACTGCTTTTGACCAGAGCCGATAGTTGCATACTATAGGAAATTGGGTGTCATTTGGGACTGAACCACATTGTCGTACAGAGGCATCTTTATATTGTTGTTTTTGAAAAGCTTGACTTGAATAGGTAGAACTGTTTTGTATGGTGATAATCACTGTGTTTCATACATATTCAGTGGTGTTGTGTATGAATGAGAAAGTGCATGCAGAATGACCACAAATCACCAATAACAAACAAAGGAAAGAGATACAGTTCTGCATTTAACTGACAGACAATGGGATAACGGAGGAGACTCAAACTAGAATTTTCAAAGGCTCAATCCATCTCTCTCTCTCTCCTCCCCCTCTCACTCATTCCTCCTCTCTATCGCTCCCTCTCTCTCTTCCCCCCTCACTCTCTCTCCCTCCTCCCCCTCTATCCACCTCCCTCCCTATTCCCCCTCTCATATGCCGGCTGCATAATTGCCTTTCCGTTCGGCTGCCCGTGGGGCGAAGTGGGGCCCTCACAACGTCACCTTGGTAATAGTGATTGATGGAGTCGATACTCCTCCCCGGTTCCAGAACATCAGGCATCTCCGCACACAGACATGACACATTTTCTAGGAACAAATTATAATCTGCGGGCTCGTGATTAATCCCTTCTGGGGACAGGGAAACATTGTGAATACCTGTGAACTTGTCTACAAGGAGACAGCAAGCGCTGCCCTGTACTACAGAGTGTAGTCATGGTGGAGGGTAAATTACTGTACCATTGGGTGGGCTTTCGTAGGTATAGAGGTGGAGGTGGATGTAGGTATAGAGGTGGAGGTGGATGTAGGTATAGAGGTGGAGGTGGAGGTAGGTATAGAGGTGGAGGTGGAGGTAGGTATAGAGGTGGAGGTGGAGGTAGGTATAGAGGTGGAAGGAGTGTGGAGGTAGGTATAGAGGTGGAGGTAGGTATGAGGTTGTAGGGTGGATTGGTATGAGGATGTTTGGGGTACGCGAGGTATGTAAGAGTGGTAGGGATCTGGCAGGTAGGTATGAGGTGGAGGTGGAGTAGGTACTCAAGCAGTAGACATGGGTTGGAGGTAGGTATAGAGGTGGAGGTGGTAGGTATAGCAGGCTGACAAACGGGCTGGCACGTAGTATGAGGTACAGGACCCGTGCGCTCTCCAGAGGTGAGAGTAGGTATAGAGGTAGGTAAGGTAGGAGGTGATAGATACAGAGGTCGGAGGGTGAGTAGTTATAAGAGTGGAGGTAGTTTACGAGGCGGAGGTAGGTACTAGAGGTGGAGGTGGAGGTAGGTATAGATGTGGAGGTAGGATGAGGGAGGTGGGGATAGCTAATATGAGGGTGGACAGGGTGAGTGTAAGGCGAGGTGGAAGGTGTGGAGTGGAGTGGAGGTATAAGAGGTGGACGGTGGGTAGTAATGGTGGTCTCCAGAGTATGTGGAGGGTAGGTATGAGGAGTGATATTAGAGTGTAGAAGGTGGAGGTATATGAGGTGGGTTAGGTGGGAGGTATGAGAGTGTGAGGGTACTAGAGGGTGGAGGGGAGGTAGGTACAGAGGTGGAAGGTATGGTACAGGGTGGAGCTGATAGAGAGTGATCAGAGTGGGAGGTAGGGTTGACGAGGTAGGCGGTAGGGTGGACGGTGATAGTAGTAGTGTTGTGAGGGTGAGGTAGGTAAGATGAAGGTGGAGGTGTGGTAGGTATAGATGTGGAGGGGAGGTGAGAGGAGAGCGTATAGAGGGTGGAAGGCTAGAGTAACGAAGGTGGAGCGTGAGCTGGATAGAGGTGGAGGTAGGTTAGGTTCGAGGTGGAGGTAGGTTAAGAGGTGGAGGTAGGGTATAGAGGTGGAGGTAGGTACTAGAAGTGGAGGTATAAGGTATAGTGGAGTTGGAGGTTGGTATAGGGTGGAGATGGAGGTAAGGTATAGAGGTGAGTGGAGTAGGTTAAGGTGAGGTAGGTATAGAGGTGGAGGTAGGTATAGAGGTGGAGGTAGGTATAGAGGTGGAGGTAGGTGGTATAGAGGTGGAGGTAGGTATGAGGAGGTGAAGGTATAGGTATAGAGGTGAAGGTAGGTATAGAGGTGACGGTAGGTATAGAGGTGGAGGTAGGTATAAGAGGTGGAGGTATAGGTAAGAGGTGGAGGTGGAGGTAGGTATAGAGTGGAGGTGGAGGTGGAGGTAGAGATATAGAGGTTGGAGGTCAGGACAGTGAGGTGGAGGTGGGTAGTCATGAGGTTGGACAGGTGAGGTATTAGAGGTGGGAGGTGGAGGTAGTGTATAGAGGTAAGAGGTGGAGGTAGGTATCGAGGTGGAGGGTTAGGGTGAGGTCATGAGGTAGGTACAGAGGTGGAGGTAGGTAAGAGGTGGAGGTAGGTATAGAGGTGAGGTATAGAGGTGGAGGGTAAGGTGGAGGTAAGGTAAAGAGGTGAGAGGTTGTAATGAGGTTGGTAGGTGGGAGGGTAAGGTAGGTGGAGGGTAGGTAAGAGGTTGAGGTGGAGGTTAAGGTATAGGGATAGATGGGTGGGAAGTGGAGGTAGGTAAGAGTGGAGGTGAGTAGTGGAGGTAAGTATAGAGGTGGACGGTAGGTAATAGAAGGTGGAGGTGGAGGTAGGTATAAGAGGTGGAGGTAGGTATAGAGGTGGAGGTAGGTATAGGGTGGAGGTAGGTATAGAGGTGGAGGTAGGTATTAGAGGTGGAGGTAGGTAAGGTGGGTAGGTGTAGGAGATAGAGGTGGGTGAGGTGAGGTTTGAGGTGGGTAATATGAGGTGGAGGTGGAGGTAGGTATAGAGAGGTGGAGGTGGAGGTAGGAATCATGAGGTGGAAGGTGAGGAGGAGTAGGTATAGAGTGGAGGTAGGTATAGCGAGGTGGAGGCTAGGTATATAGGAGGTGGATGGTTTTGGGAGGTTAGGGGTGGGAAAGGTGGAGTAGGTGGGTGAGGAGTATTAGAGGAGGTTAGGTATAAGAGGGTGGACGTTGGTAGAGGTGGAGGGGGGTATGAGTGGAGGGGGGATGTATGAGGGTGAGGTAGGTATAGAGTGGAAGTGAGGAGAATAGGAGTGACGGTTAGAGAGGTGGGTGCTAGAGGTGGGGTAGGTATAGAGGTGGAGGGGGTAGAGGGGAGGGTATAGAGTGGAGTGGGTGTATGAGGGGGAAGTGTAGAGTGGATGGTGAAGGTAGCTGTAGGAAAGGTGGGTAGGTGGTAAGAGTAGGTGTATAGAGAGGTGGAGAGTGGAGGTAGGTGGGAGCTAGAGGTGGAGTATGTATAGAGGTAGCATGGTTAGAAGGGTGGAGATGTGGGGTAGGCTATGAGGAGGTGGAGGTAGGGTAGGTAATGAGGTGAGGGGGGCTGGGTATAAGAGGGTGGAGGGTAGGTATGGTATATGGAGGTGATGGAGGTAGGTATGAGCGGTGGAGTGGAAAGGTATGAGGTGGAGGGGTAGGAAGTATAGAGGTGGGAGGTGGGATAGATAGTGGTGGAGGTGGTGTATAGAGTGTGGAGAGGAGGTAGTATCATACGAGGTGGACGGTGGAGGTAGGTATCAGGGTGGACGTGGTTATAGAGGTGGAGGCTAGGTTAGAGGTGGCGGTGGAGGTAGGTATAGAGGTGAGGTAAGGTATAGAGGTGGAGGTGGAGGTAGCAATTCAGCAGGTGGAGGTGGAGTAGGTATACTGAGGGTGGAGGCGTGGATTGTAGTATAGAGGTGGGAGGTGACGGTAGGTATTAAGGAGGTTGGGAGGGTGGAGGTAGGTATAGAGGTGGAGGTAGGTATGAGGTGGAGGTAGGTATATGGAGGTGGAGGTGGGACGTAGCTATAGAGGTGAGAGGTGGGGGTAGTTATA
>NW_019943961.1:55745-84262 GCF_002910315.2 Salvelinus sp. IW2-2015
GGTAGTACATGAGGTGAATGTGCTATACTGAGGTGGAGGTGGAGGTAGGTATAGAGTGGAGGTGAGTGGTATAGAGGTGGAGGTAAGCTAATAGAGGTGGAGGTAGGTATAGAGGTGTGGAGGTAGGTATGAGGTGGAGGTAGGTTATGAGGTGGAGGTGGGGTAAGAGGTGAAGATAGGTAAGGGTGGAGGTAGGTAACAGAGGTGGAGTAGGTATAGAGTGGAGGTGGAAGGTTAGTATAGAGGTGGAGGTGGAGGTAGGTATAGAGGTGGAGGTGGAGGAGGTATAGAGGTGGAGTGGAGTAGGTAGGGTGGCGGTAGGTACAGAGGTGGATGTAGGTATAGAGGTGGAGTAGGTATAGAGAGTATAGAGGTGGAGGTATAGTAGGTGGAGGTGGGGGAGGTATAGAGGTGTGGAGGGAGGTATAGAGGTGGAGGGGAGGTAGGTAAGAGGTGGAGGTAGGTACAGAGGTGGAGATATAGGGTGGAGATGAGTAGGTATAGAGGTGGGTAGAGGTAGGTATAGAGGGTGGAGGTATGTAGAGGTGGAGGTGTTGGTAGGTATAGAGGTGGAGGTAGGTATAGAGTGGAGGTAGGTATATGAGGTGGGGTAGTTATAGAGGTGGAGGTAGTATAGAGGTGGAGTAGGTATATGAGGTGGAGGTGGATGGTAGGTTATATGAGGTGGAGGTAGGTATAGAGGTGGAGGTAGGTATAGAGGTGAGTGGAGGTAGGTATAAGAGTGTGGAGGTGGGAAGTAGGTATAGAGGTGGAGGTAGGTATAGAGGTGAGGTGGAGGTAGGGTATAGAGTGGGTAGGAGGTATAGAGGTGGAGGTAGGTATAGGAGGTAGGTAGGTATAGGTGGAGGTACTATAGGAGGGGTAAGTAGGAAGAGGGGGTATAGGGTGGAGATGGAGGTAGGTATAGAGTTGGAGTGGAGGTAGGTGTGGAGGTGAGGGTAGGAGTTGAGGGAGGTAGGTATAAGAAGTGGAGTAGGTAATGAGGTGGAGTTAGGTGTGGAGGTGGAGGAGGTATAGAGGTGGGGGTGGAGGGAGGTATAGAGGTGGAGGTAGGTAGTATAGAGGTGGAAGTGGAGTTAGATATAGAGGTGGAGGTAGATTAGGTGGAGTGTATGGGGGGGTAGGTATAGAGAGGTGGAGGGGTGGTTAGAGGTGGAGGTAGGTATAGAGGTGGAGATGGGGTAGGTATATGAGGGATGAAGTGTTAGATGGGAGTGGAGGTAGTGTGAAGTATAGAGGTGGGGAGGTATGTTATATGAGTGGGTAGTATAGAGGTGAGTAGGGTATGAGGTATGGTAGGTAAAGAGGTGAGGTAGGTATTTGGAGTGGAGGTATGAGAGGTAGAGGTAAGGGTGGAGAGGAGGTAGGTATAGAGGTGGAGGTAGGTAATGAGGTGGAGGTGGATGTGAGGTAGATCAGAGGTGGAGGTAGGGTTAGGGGAAGAGGTGGAGGTAGTTAGAGGTGGAGGTGGTATAGAGGTGGAGTGGAGTATTTAGAGGTGGAGTAAATGGGGATGAGGTATGTATATAAGTGGAGTGGAGTGGATAGAGTGGAGGGAGGTAGGTATACGAGGGGTGGAGGTAGGTAATAGAGGTGGAGGTAGGTATAGAGGTGTGGAGGTAGGTATAAGAGGTGGAGGTTAGGTTAGAGTGAAGGTAGGTATATATGTGATGGTGAAGTGAGTATTTTTGTAGGTGAGGTAGTATAATGTAGGTTGTAGGTAGACTAAGATAGGTGGAGTGTAAATGGTACATGTATGGATGGAGGTAGGTAACATGAGGTAGAGGGTGAGAGGTTAGGTTTATATGAGTAGAATGTTGATATGTATTATTTTGAGGTAAGGTAAGGTTTATGTAGGTGAAGGTTAGGCTAATAGAAGGTGGAGAGTGTAGAAACACGAGGTGGAAGTAGGTCATAATGAGGAGGTAGGTACATGAGGTTGATGGGAGAGTAGAATGAGTGGAGGGTAGGTATGAGGTGGAGGTTAGGTATATCGAGGATTGAAAATGTGGATTTTAAAGAGTGAAGGTAGTGATATATATTTACTCATTATTTCTTATTTTATTCCCATAATTTTTTAATCTTTTCTATATTCTTTTTTTTTTTGAGGTTGAGGTAGGTCGTGTTTATGAGGTGGAGGTAGATACGGGTTGGCGGTGGTGTATATTGTATTGGGGGCACTTGTAAGTATCTTAGGGTGGAGGTAGTCTTTTATGCAATATTTTTTGGTTTAATCATATATGCGGGTGGAATTTTATGTGTTTGAGGTAGGATTTTCTGCAGAGTTAGTTTAAGGTATAGAGGTGGAATGGTGAGGTAGGTATTATTTATTTTAATTTTCATTATTAGAGAGATTATATAATATGGTGAAGGTTAGTATGATTATTTTTATTATATCATATATATTTATTATTGCTGGTGGGGCGTACGGTTGTGGAGGTGCGGTTTTTAATGTTTATACGACGGTTGGAGTTTGGTTGAGGTGTAGGTTATTTAGACTTGTAAGAGTGGATGAGATATTGTTACCATATTTCATGTAGTGGGGTTATATCGGTCTTTTTTTTTTTTTTTTTATAATTTTTTATTCTATTTTATTTGATTTTGATTCATTTTTTAATTATAATTTCCATTCACTTTTTATTATATTATATTGATTCAATTTTTATATTTCGGTGCGCTTGTTTTGGTTCTTTATTCTCGCGGTTGGGTTTAGGTTAACCCGGTTGGTGTTGGTCGGTATATCGATCCTTGGCGGATTTATCTTGGTTGGCATGTGTCGTTCTTATGATGTGTTGTTCTTTTTGTTTATACTATTGTTATGGCTGTTTTGCGTTCTTCCTATTTCTGCTTTTCTTTTTTGTTTTCCATTCTATTGTTTCTTTAGGGGTTCTGGCTCTCTTTTTTATTTTGCTTGGTGGTTTTTTTTGTTTTTTTTTCTTTTTTTTTTTATTGTTCGTTTTGGGTTGCTTATTTGGTTTCTGAATTGAGTTTTCGTGTGGATAGTTTGTTTAATGTTTCTTTTTGTTTATCGGGTGTTTTTTACATCGTTTTTACTTTCATGCTATTTCTTTTTTTTTTTGTTTGTATTTTTGTGGCTGGTCGTTTTTTTCGAGTTGTGTGGCGATGTTTTTATTCTTTTTTTTTTTTTTTTTTTTGTTGGTTTTTTTTATGCGTATCTTTTGGTGCTGTGTGTTCTTCTTTTTCAGTATCTTTTGTTATTTCTTTTGCTTTACGGTATTGATTTTTTCTTTTTTCTTGTCTTTGGAGGTCTTGTTTCTTTTTTTATTTTTTTGAGGTTTTTGTTTTTTTTTTTTTTTTTTTTTGGCTTAGTTTTTGTAATTTTATTTTTTTTCTTTTTTTTGTGTTATTTCTTTTAATTGTCTCTTTTTTTTATTTTTTTTTTTATTTTTTTTTTTTTCTTTGTTTTTTCCTTTTTTTTTTTTTTTTTGTTTATGTTGTGTTCTTGCTGGTTGGAATTATTTGTTTATTTATATTTGTTTTTTTTCTGGTGGTGGTTCTTAGATTTATTCTTTCTTGCGCGCTTTTGGATTTGTGTATCTTTTGCTGTTTATTTTTTTTTTTTTATTTTTATTTGTTTATTTTTTTTTTGCCTTTTGTGGTGGTGTGTTTGTTGTCTTTTTTCCTTATTTGCGTTATTTTTTTTTATTTTTTTTTTTTTTTGATTTTTTTATCTTTTTTTTTTTTATTTTTTTTTTTTTTTTTTTTTTTTTTTGTTCTTTGTTTTTTTTTATTATTTTTTTTTTATTTTTTTTTTTTTTTTATTTTTATTTTTATTTTTCTTTTTTTTTTTTTTTTTTTTTTTTTTTTTTTTTTTATTTTTTTTTTTTTTTTTTTCTTTTCTATTATTTTTTTTTTTTTTTCATTTTTTCATTTTTTTTTTATTTTTTTTTTTTGTCTGATTATATTTTTTTTTTCTTTTTTTTTATTTTTTTTTGTTTTTATTTTTCAACTTTATATTTATTTTTTTTCTTTTTATTTCGTTTTATTTTTTTATTTATTTATATTTTCTTTTTCATTATGTTTTCATTTTTTTTTTCTTTTCGTTTTTTTTTTTTTTTTTGTTTTTTTTCTTGATTTCTTATTTTTTCTTTATGTTTTTTTTTATTTTTTTTTTTTTCTTAAATTTATTTTTTTTTATTTGTTTTTTTTTTTTTTTATATTTTTTTTTTTTTTTTTTTTTTATTTTTTTTTTTGTTTTCATGTTTTTTTTTTTTGTTTTTTTTTTTTTTTTTTTTTGTTTTTTTTTTATCTTATTTGATTTTTTTTTTTTTTTTTGTTTTTTTGTTTTTTTTTATTATGGTTTGCTGTCGTGTTTTGTTTGATTTTTATTTTTTATGTTTGCTTATTATTTCTGCCTTGTTTTTTTTTTTGGTAGTTTGAATTTTTTTGTTTGGTCCGTTTTTTTTTTTAGCTTTTCTTTTTTTTTTTTTTTTTTTTTTGTTATCTTCTTCTGATTTTATTTCTTTGGTTTATAATTGGTTAATTCGATGATTAAAAAATTGTTCTATGGTTTTTCTTTTTTATTTTTTTCTTCTTTTTGTTTTGATTTTTTGGTTTGCTTTTTTTTTTATTTATTTTTGTTTTCTTTTTTTTTTTACTTTTGGTGTTTTATTATGGTTTTTTTTGTTTTTTTGTTCATTTTTTTTGGTTTTTTTTTTTTTTTTATCTCTTTTGTTTTTTTTTTTTTTTTTTTTGTCTCTTTTTCTGTTTTTTTTTTTTTGGTTATTCATTTTTTTAATTTTTTTGTTATTTTTATTAGTTTTGTTATTGTTTTTATATTTTATTTTTTTTTTTTTTTTTTGTATTTTATGTTATTTTTTTTTTTTTTCTCATTTTTTTTTTTTCTTTCTATTGCTTTTTTTTTTTCTTTTTCTTTCTTTTATATTCTTTTTCTTTCTTGTTTTTCTTCTTTTTTTATTTTGTTTATGTTTGTTATTTTATTGCTGGTTTTGCTTTGTGTTTTTTTCTTTTTTATTTTTTTTTTTGCCTATCTTTCTTTGTTTTTTTTTTAGTCACGTTTCCTCTTTGTCTTTTGTTTTTGTCGCTTTTTCCGTTTATTCTTTTGTCTTGTTTATTTTTTTTTTTTTTTCTTTTTTTCCGTTGTTTTGATTTTGGTTCTTTTCAGTTATATTTGTTTTTTTTTTATCTTCTTTTTTCTCTTTGTGTTCTTTATTTTCATATTTTTTTTTGTTTGTATCTTTTTATTTTTTTTTCTTTTTTTATTTGTATTTTTTTTTCTTTTCTTTTTTTTGTTTCATTTTGTTTTTATCTTTTTTTGTTTCTCTCTTTTATTTTTTTTGTCTTGTCTTTTTTTTTGTTTGTGATATTTTTTTTTATGTGTTTTATTTGTCTGGTTTCGCTTTTTTTTGTTGTTTATGTGTGAGGTTTTGTTCGGGGGTTTTTTTTTGAGATTTTGTTTTTTATTATGTTTTGTTATCTCTTTTTTATGTTTTTTTTTTTTTTTTTTTTATCTTTTTCTGATTTTTTGTGTTGTTTTTTTTTTTTTTTGGTTGTTTTCAGAATTTTTTTTTTATTTATCTTTTTTTTTTTTTTTATTTTTTATCTTTTTTTATTTATTTTTTTTTTTTGATTTTGATCTTTTTTATTTTTTTTTTTCGTTTGTTTTCTTTGATGGCTTTTTTTTTTTCTGTGTTTCGTTGTCCTCGTCTTTTTTTTATTTTTCTCCTATTTCTTTTTTTTCATTCATTCTTTGTTTGTTTTTCTTTTGTCTTCTTTGTTTATTTTTTTCTGTTTTTTTTGTTTCTTTGTTATCATTTTATTTTTTTTACCGTTTTTTTTCTTTTTTTTTTTTTTTTTTTTATTGTTTTCTTTTTTTTTTTTTTTTTTTTATTCCTTTCTTTTCTTTTTTTATTTTTATTTTTTTAATCTATTTTCTCTTCTTTTTCTTTCGTTCATTTTGTTTTTAATCTTTTTTTTTTTATTTTCTCTTTTTTGTGGCTTCAGGGTGTCTTGTTTATTATTCGTTTTTGATTTTTTTTTTTCTTTGTTCTATATTGTTCTGTTTTTTTGTGGCGTTACCGGTTTTTTCTGTTTGTCTGTATTTTGTTATTGTTTCTTTTCCAGTTTTTTTCTTTTTGTTAGTTGTGTCCTTTTTGTCTTTATTTTGTTTGGCTGTCGGTTCGGCTTTATTGCTTATTGTTTTTTTTTTTTATTTTTCGTTTGTTTTTTTTTTTGTTTGTCTTTCTTTTTTTCTTGATCATATCTTAGTCTTTTGTTGCTTTTTTTTTTTTTCTGATCTGTGCTTTCGTGCTTTCATTTGTTTTTTTTTATTTTTTTACTTTTATTGCTTTTGTTGTTTTGCTTTTTTTTTTTTTTTCCTTTCATTGTGTTTTTTTTTAGTTTGTTTTTTCTTTGTTTGTTGATTTTCTTTTTTTTTGTTTTTTTTTTTTGTTTATTGATTTGTTCTTGACGGTTGGTGCAGGTTTTGTTTGGCTTTTGTTGGTTTTTTTTCCTTTTGTTTTTTCTGTCTTTATTTTTTATTTCTTGTGTTTTGTTATACGTGTGTTTCTTTTTTGTTTTTTTCGTTTATTTGGTTTTTTTGTTTTTCGTTGTTTTTTTTGTTTTTTTCGTTTTTTCTTTTTCTCAATCTGCGTTTTTGTTTTTTGTTTGTTTTTTTTTTGTGTTTTCTTTGTTGTTTTATATTTTCATTTGCTTTGTTGTCGTTTTTTTACTGTTTGTCTTATTCGTTGTATTTTTTTTTAATGTTCTTGTCTTCATTTTTTTGTTTTTTTTTTGGTTGTACTGTTGTTCTGTAGTTGTGTCTTTTATTTTTTTGTTCCTTTTTTATCATTTTTTTTGTTGTTTTTTCTTTCATATATTTTATTCTTGTTTTTTTTCTTTGTTGTGCTTTTTTTGTGTTTTATTTTTTATTTTTTTTTTTGTTTTTGTTTTATTGATTTTTCTACTTTTTTGATTGTATATTATTTCTTTTTTTCATTTTTTGTTTTTGTTTTTTTTTTGCTTGTTCTGTGTTTGTGTGTTTACCTGTAGGTTTTTTGTTCGCTTCGTGAATTTTTTTTTTTTTTCTTTTTTGTTCCGCTCTTGGTGATTCATTTTTCGTGGTTTCGGTTTTCTGTTGTAAAGTGTGGTTTTATTGGTTGTTGCGTTCTGTTGGTTCTTTTTTTTTTTTTTTTTTTTTTCGTTTTTTCTTTCTTTTTTGTTTGTATTATTTTTTTTGTAGTTATTATTCTTTTAATTTTTTTTGTATATTTTTTCTCCTGTTTATCTATGTCTTCTTTCATGGATGTTATGGTTGTTGTCTTTTGTTAATGGTTAATTTTGTTTTTTTGGTTGTTCTTATATTTTCAGTTTTTTTGTTTTTTTATGTTGATTATTTCCTTCATCTATTTTTTTTCTTTTGTTATATTTTTATTATTGTTGATTTTTTTTCTTTTGTGTTTATCTTTTGATTTTTTTTCTGATTTGTTATCTTCTTGTGTGTTTTTTTGTGGTGTACTTTTGTCGTTTATGCTTTTGTTGGGTTTGACTGGCTTTTTTCTTTGTTGGTTTGTTTTCTCTTTTTCTTCTGAGGTGGAGGTAGGAATAGAGGTGGAGGTGGAGGTAGGAATAGAGGTGGAGGTGGGGGTAGGTATAGAGGTGCAGGCAGGTGTGGAGATGGAGGTGGAGGTAGGTATAGAGGTGGAGGTAGGTATAGAGGTGGCGGTGGAGGTATAGAGGTGGAGATGGAGGTAGGTATAGAGGTGGAGGTAACTATCCACAATTCAGTGTTTTACTGACCTGTTCGGGTGACCTTTTGAAGCGTCTTGCTAAATCAGCTATAACCAAGTTCTATGTTGCATTAGTGTCAACAGAATTTGGTCTACAACTGGCATTGTTGATGATGTGGGGGAAAAACCTTGTAAGCAAGACACAAGAGTGTTGAATTCTATAAGTGGAATCCCTATGTACAGCAGACAGTCTGCATCATCTTTCAATGTAACATCTGCAACAGACAGTGACCTCTCAGGGGCTGCTGCAGTCGTCATACCACTGTGTTTGAGCATCATGGAAGGTCTTTGAAATAGGACCTGGCTCCTCAGAAATCTCCACCACACCAGGCTCATCTGCAGGTGATGATTAGTTGATATGAATATAGATGATTAATTGAATATGAATATAGATGATTAGTTGATATGAATATAGATGATTAATTGAATATGAATATAGATGATTAGTTGAATATGAATATAGATGATTAGTTCATGAGATTATTTGGTAAGGATCTGGAAAAGCTAATACACTAATTGGGGACACTTTTAAAAACATATTAAACTCCCTGTGCCTTACTTATAGCGTTTATCAGACTATTTTCTACTGCAAATGAGCAATCCAGTGGCATACATAGACTAAGTTTAATATTTTCAAAATAAATATTCTGTATCTTTTAGCTAGAACAGGGAATGAATTGAACACCTGCCAAATACAGGGTAAATGTTGTCTGTGGCAGGTAAACATTTCAGGTCACCTGCCTCCATGGCAGATAGGTTATTCTTCTATTAATATTATTATAAATGAAGAATAATCATGGATTAAGGTTCCACAATATCTAACATATTTCTAATGTCAGGTAGCCTACCACTGACTCAGTGTTTACAATTATAAAATGTTTAACATAGATTTCATAAGTGGTAGATTTATAAAAATGTGTCTGGTAGAAATTCCAGATTCATTTCAGACCCTGACTAGAAGCTATCGTAGTCAGATTCTAGTAACAAAAACTGAAGACAAACACCCACTATCAAAACTAGTCYAAATACCTGTTCTTGTGACATGTCTGTCAACCCTCCTGCTGAGGCGGTGTCTCTTCTCTGGTGGCCTCTCATAACCCAGAAAGAGCGTTGGGTATGGGTTATCCTGCGTTGGCGTCTTATCAACAAAGTGAAACGAGCAAACATACAACTTTTTGGYAGGCTTATTTAAGTTTAAGTTTTTGAGCCAATTTCTTTTCGCTTCGTCATCATTTGGGAGGCGATGGAAACTGTACCATCTCTGACAGGAACATTCTGATTTAGTTTTAGGTTTATGGTCGAAGCACTCCAATTTAAGCCAATCATTAAGTTTTGTCTGGTTGTATGTACAACCATGTCACCGAGTTCCATAACATTTCAACATCAAGCGAGTGAATATCTTACTATGCTTATCCCAGTTGGCTAGCTTCTAAAACCAAAATTACCGCTGGTCTTCTCGAGGCTTCGCTACTTCCTCCGGAAGTGCCACCCATAATCGTTTCCCCAGTAACCTCCCCAGGAAACCTGTGGCTAGAAGGTGATAATGGTACAGACCAGGCTGTATGTGTTCTGACTGAGAATGTGCCTGCTACACTCCTCTCTGACCCCTGTAGACAGCAGCACCTACAGAAGGTGATTATGGTACAGATCAGGCTGTGTGTGTTCTGACTGAGAATGTGTCCCAAATGGCCTATATAGTGCACTACTTTTGACCAGGGCCCTATGCACTATATAGGGAATAGGGTGCTATTTGGGATACATAGGCTCCAATATCATGTGTTGCTGTAGCGCTCCAGGAGGAGGATTACTGAAGCCAGTTTGACAGCTCTCTCCTTTGAGACAACCACGCAACACACGCTTACCCAGGGAAATCAGTACACTGTGTATCACGTCAGCCACAGCTGCACTGGACTTTTCCTGCTCCTTAAATTTATGATACTAATGATCTCACACACACACACAGATACTCAATACAGGGAGAGWTGGACGCAGAGAGAGGGAGCGAGGAGAGAGAGGGGAGAAGGTCAGGAGAGCGGAGGAGGAGGGGGAGAGGAGAGAAGGAGCGGTCGATTCTCAAGAAGTGTGTAGGAGTTTACGAAAGCTAAACAATGAAACAATGCGCACACAGACACACACACACAGAGTGCTCTAGACTGTGTTCTAGAGTGTTCTGGATAGTCTTCTCCAGAGCTGTGTAGACAGTTGGGCCAACTTTTGGTTCTAGTTCTAGACATTCAGTTACATAGCCTTATATAAATATTCCACATGTCATGTTAATGGGGCACTAACATGGCTGCCATAGAATGTTGTGTCGTGTAAATGCATCATAATGCAGAAACCTTAATGTCCCAACACTCTACATGGTTCTGGTGTTCTCCATCTCCAGAAACCTCACTGTCCCAACACTCTATATGGTTCTGGTGGTTCTCATCTCCAGAAACCTCCATTGTCCCAAGCAAACTTCGTATAGCTTGTTGCTGGTCGTTCTCATCTCAGAAACCTCATGTCCCAACACTCTACTATGGTTCTGGTGTTCTCCATCTCCAGAAGCTCAATGTCCACACTCTATATGGTTCTGGTGTTCTCCATCTCCAGAAACCTCAATGTCCAACTTTTCTGTGTTCTCATCGTCCAAGAACTCAATGTCCAAACTCTAATGGTTTCTGTGTTCTCCATCTCCAGAAACCTCAATGTCCCAACACTCTATCATGTTTCTGGATGTTCTCCATCTCCAGAAAGTAATGTCCCAACACTGCTACATGGATTCTGAGTGTTTTCCATTGCAGCTGACCACTCCAAGTTACTGGAGTGTCACTCCAGCCTCAAAAGGTCACACCACACAGGTCTTGGAGAGAATGTCTGTAACGGTCCAATACAGAACGGCTTGGAACGCTGCTCGTCAAACAGCAGTTTATAAAGCTGGTAGGTTTCATGTCCAAACTATTCTCTTGGGAGCTCCAGATTGAGCTTTATGACAGAGAGGTGGAAAGCAACTCTCCTGATTGAGACAGACCTGCTTAGCTTCAACGACAACACACTTATGCGCTTGTGCGCGCGCATGTGTGGTTAATGGAAGCCTAGTGCTGTGGAAGCTGTATTTGAGGCTTTGAAAGATTAGGAAGGAGGCGAGTGAACCCAAGCAGGTTCTCTGCTCCTTCCTCCATTCTCGTCTCTGCTATTCTGGATCTGTTCTCTCTGACACTCTTTCTCTGCTTCTTCTCTAGATTAGGAGAAGTGAGAAAGAGTGAGAGTGAGAGAGTGGTGAGAGAGCGAAGAGAGGAGGAGAGAGAGAGAGAGAGAGAGAAGAGAGAGAGAAGAGGAGAGAGAGAGAGAGAGAGAGGAGAGGAAGAGAGGAGAGAGAGAGAGAGAGAGAGAGAGAGAGAGAGAGAGAGAGAGAGAGAGAGAGAGAGAGAGAGAGAGAGAGAGAGAGAGAAGAGAGAGAGAGAGAGAAGAGAGAGAGAGAGAGAGAGAGAGAGAGAGAGAGAGAGAGAGAGGAGTAAGAAAAAAAAGGAGAGAGTGTCAGAGAGAGAGGGAGAGAGAGAGCCTCTGTCCTCCATCTGAATGTAGGCTTCAATAGAAGCTGTTCAGATATCTGAGGCAGAGCCCGCTGTGTACAAGGGACACACAACACACAGGCTCAGAGATACATGTGCATCTGGCCTTCTATACGCAAAAGAATGTGTCCCAAAAGGCACCCTATTCCCTATATTAGTGCATATCTTCTCTTTATGGCCCTGGTCAAGAGTGTAGTGCACTATATAGGGAACAGGGATGCCGTTAGGACACAGAGTTTTTCATTGACTCTCTCTCTATAATTGAAAGATGCATTTGGCCTCTTCAAATAGCTGAGAAGGAGGCGCCAGAATTGGCCTTTCACGCATTCTTTTTCTCTGCTTGCAGCAATAAATGAGCTGGCAGGGATGGACATTGTTCCCTGGATATTAGTGGGTCACCAGCAGCTCTGTGGGTTTTGTTTGCAAGGTGTGTGTGTTGTGTGTGTGGTGTGTGTATGTGTGTGTGTGTGTTGTGTGTCTGTGTGGTGTGTGTGTGGTGTGTGTGTGTGTGTGTGTGTGTGTGGTGTTGTGTGTGTGTGGTGTGTGGTGTTGTGTGTTGTGTGTGTGTGTGTGTGTGTTGTTGTGGGGTGTCTTCGTCTTGCGGTATACTGTTTTCAATCACATTGTTGGTCACAGGCGCACAAGTACCAATCAGGTGTTAGACTGTTACTGGTTGAAATGCTTACTTAAAACTTAACAACCAATGCAGTTTTTAGAAAATAGACTAATATCGCAATATTAAGTAAAGAGCCAGCAGTCGAATTAATCAATAGCGGGGCTATATACAGGGGGTACCGGTACAGAGTTCAATGTGTCAATTGTGCGGGGGAACCGGTGTCGAGGGTAATTGAGGTAATTATGTATTCTGTACTGGGTGGTAGATGTGTTAAAATGACTATGCCACAGATAATAGAGGTTGTTGAGGGGGGGGGGTGGGACAATTGTAAATAGTCTGGGTAGCCATTTGATTAGCTGTTCAGGAGTCTTATGGCTTGGGGGTAGAAGCTTGGACCTCTTGGACCTAGACTTGGCACTCCTGTACCGCTTGCCGTGCGGTAGCAGAGAGAACAGTCTATGACTAGGGTGGCTGGAGTCTTTGACAATTTTTAGGGCCTTCCTCTGGCACTGCCTGGTATAGAGGTCCTGGATGACAGGAAGCTTGGCCCCGGTGATGTACTGGGTCGTACGCATTACCCTCTGTAGTGCCTTTCGGTCGGAGGCTGAGCAGTTGCCATACCAGGCAGMGATGCAAACAGTCAGGATGATCTCGATGGTGCAGCTGTAAAACCTTTTGAGGATCTGAGGACCCATGCCAAATCTTTTTAGTCTGCTGAGGGGGAATAGGTTTTGTCGTGCCCTCTTCACGACTGTCTTGGTGTGCTTGGACCATGTTAGTTTTGTTGGTGATGTGGACGCCAAGGAACTTGAAGCTCTCAATCTGCTCCACTACAGCCCCGTCGATGAGAATGGGGGCGTGCTCGGCCCTCCTTTTCTTGTAGTCCACAATCATCTCCTTTGTCTTGATCACGTTGAGGGTAGAGGTTGTAGTCCTTGTACCACACGGTCAGGTCTCTGACCTCCTCCCTATAGGCTGTCTCATCGTTGTCGGTGATCAGGCCTACCACTGTTGTTTCATCAGCAAACGTAATGATGGTGTTGGAGTCGTGCCTGGCCGTGCAGTCATGAGTGAACAGGGAGTACAGGAGGGGACTGAGCACGCACCCCTGAGGGGCCCACTTGATGAGGATCAGCGTTGCGGATGTGTTGTTACCTACCCTTACCACCTGGGTGCGGCCCGTCAGAAAGTCCAGGGACCAGTTGCAGAGGGAGGTGTTTAGTCCCAGGGTCCTTATCTCAGTGATGCTTAGTGTTGAACGCTGAGCTGTAGTCAATGAATAGCATTCGCACATAGGTGTTCCTTTTGTCCAGGTGGGAAAGGGCAGCATTGAGTGCAATAGAGATTGCATCATCTGTGGATCTTTTGGTGCGGTATGCAAATTGGAGTGGGTTTCTGGGATAATGGTGTTGATGTGAGCCATGACCAGCCTTTCAAACCATTTCATGGCTACAGACGTGAGTGCTACGGGTCGGTAGTCATTTAGCCAGGTTACAGTAGTGTTCTTGGGTACAGGGGCTATGGTGGTCTGCTTGAAACATGTTGGTATTACAGACTCAGTCAGGGAGAGGTTGAAAATGTCAGTGAAGACACTTGCCAGTTGGTCAGCGCATYCTCGGAGTACACGTCCTGGTAATCTGTCTGGCCCAGCGGCCTTGTGAATGTTGACCTGTTTAAAGGTCTTACTCACATCGGCTGCGAAGAGCATGATCACACAGTCGTTCGGAACAGCTGATGCTCTCATGCATGTTTCAGTGTTACTTGCCTCGAAGCGAGCATAGAAGTTATTTAGCTCGTCTGGTAGGCTTGTGTCACTGGCCAGCTCTCGGTTGTCCTTCCCTTTGTAGTCTGTAATAGTTTGCAAGCCCTTCCACATCTGACGAGCGTCGGAGCCGGTATTCTACGATCTTATCCCTGTATTGACGCTTGCCTGTTTGATGGTTCGTCGGAGGGTATAGCGGGATTTCTTATAAGCTTCCGGGTTAGAGTCCCGCTCCTTGAAAGCAGCAGCTCTAGCCTTTAGCTCAGTGCGGATGTTGCCTGTAATCCATGGCTTCAGGTTGGGGTATGTACGTGCAGTCACTGTGGGGACGARGTCCTCGAGGCACTTATTGATAAAGCCAGTTGCTTCCTGCTTTCATTTTTGCTTGTAAGCAGGAATCAGGAGGATAGAGTTATGGTCAGATTTGCCAAATGGAGGGCTAGGGAGAGCTTTGTACGCATCTCTGTGTGTGGAGTAAAGGTGGTCCAGAATTTTTTTCCCTCTGGTTGCACATTTAACATGGGGATAGAAATGAGGTAAAACTGATTTAAGTTTCCCTGCTTCAAAGTCCCTGGCCGATAGGAGCGCCGCCTCTGTATGAGCGTTTTCCTGTTTGCTTATGGTGGAAAACAGCTCATTGAGTGCGGTTTTAGTGCCAGCCTCGGTCTGTGGTGGTATGTAGACAGCTACGAAAAATACAGATAAAAAGTCTCTAGGAGGGCCTCCCGGGTGGCGCAGTGGTCTAGGGCACTGCATCGTAGTGCTAGCTGTGCCACCAGAGTCTCTGGGTTCGTGCCCAGGCTCTGTCGCAGCCGGCCGCGACCGGGAGGTCCGTGTGGCGACGCACAATTGGCCTAGCATCGTCCGGGTTYGGGAGGGTTTGGCCGGTAGGGATATCCTTGTCTCATCGCACTCCAGTGACTCCTGTGGCGGGCCGGGCGCAGTGCGCGCTAACCAAGGGGGCCAGGTGCACGGTGTTTCCTCAGACACATTGGTGCGGCTGGCTTCCGGGTTGGAGGCGCTCTGTGTTAAAAAGCAGTGCGGCTTGGTTGGGTTGTGCTTCGGAGGACGCGTGGTTTTCGACCTTCGTCTCTCCCGAGCCCGTACGGGAGTTGTAGCGATGAGACAAGATAGTAATTACTAGCGATTGGATACCACGAAAATTGGGGAGAAAAGGGGATAAAATGTATTTAAAAAAAAATATATATATATATATTTTTTTTTTTAAGTCTCTAGGTAGTTCAGTACGTGTGGTCTCTTTAAAGGTTGATCSAAATGTACTAACAACCGAAGTCAAGCACCCAGGCTACTGTGACTGCAACTGTGCTGTCAGATTGTCCATTTGTAAATTGAGGGTTTTGCTCTCGGAGCGTACAGAGCGCACACCAGACGCTCTGGCTGATGAGTGGGGTTGATCTGAACGTTCTGACCTCACAARGGCAGTCAAGCACCCAAGCTAACTGGCTAATATTGGATAGCTTCCTAGCTACTTCCTAACACATAATGAGAGAATACCCTAGTTTGACCATTTTACTCTCTCTAGCTGGTTAGGCTGTTTTCATGTTATCCACATGGTTGATGACTGTAACTGTGCTGCTGGCAATAATTTAATTACGCTTTTTTGCCGACATTCACTGACACCGGCCATTTTCAAATGGGTGTTGAACGTTCGTAAATTCATCAGTTATTCTATGTTCTGGCACACTCAGACGAGAGTGAAATCAGAGTAGATGACCAGACTGAATTTACAAACGCATCCGAAATGGTTAACAATGAACCATAATCCCAACTCATGACGTTACTACCCTGCATGGACCTGCAGGTAGCTAACCAACCAGGTTCAATGTTAGCTAGCTAACATTAGGCTATAGCTAGCCAAGCAAATGGCTCTTTCTATCAATTACAAACGTGTAATATCTGAAAATGTAGCTAGCTAGACTTACATCATTCATGGATGGACGTGTCWCCTGTCGAACGCTATGGTTGCCCTTAGTTTGAAGATGTAATCCAGAGACAGGTGTTTTCTCCATCCCCTTAGCTATCATACTCGAATTCCACTGATTTCAAAACTCGGTCCTCCAGAAAGTGGAGAGCAACACTTGCGTAGTTTTAATACCCAATACTTAAAAAAAAAAGCTGCATTAGACAGGATTATCTAGACATACTGACCAGCTCAAATAGACAGAAGTGAGCTATATGGCAGACCAATCCAAGCTCATCTCTCGGCATGTCCAGCCCACTCATTATCTCAGCCAATCATGGTTGCTCCCCTTTTTCTTTGGCTAAACCAGCTAGGCTCATAATTTAACAATTTTATTCGTATTTACAGATGGCATACACGTTTGTTATTAAGGCACATGAAAGTTSACATGTTCGAGAAGGTATATCTTCCAAAAAAATGCATTTTGATATAAAAAAAAAAGTTTACYTTCAAWCGGCTCTCCTATCGAGTAGTGATCTGTGACATATACCTAGTATCCTGAAACGGGTCACATATAAGCTTGTTTTACTCCAATGTGTGTAAACAAACACTATATAGCCTCAAAACATGGTTAAGCATGGATCAATCCACTAATGTGGGGGAATGTAGCCTCAAAATTAGGTGTTATGGCAGAGAGATTTCAAACTCTTCGCTATTGGGCTATTAATCAAATCAAATCAAATTGTATTTGTCACATGCACATGGTTAGCAGATGTTAATGTAAGCGTAGCGAAATGCTTGTGCTTCTAGTTCCGACAATGCAGTAATATCCAACGAGTAATCTAACCTAACAATATCACAACAATTACCTTATACACAGAAGTGTAAAGAAATGAATAAGAATATGTACATAAAAAAATATATGAATGAGTGATGGCCGAACGGCATAGGCAAGATGCAGTAGATGGTATAGAGTACAGTATATACATATGAGATGAGTAATGTAGGGTATGTAAACATATAAAAGTGGCATTGTTTAAAGTGGCTAGTGATGCATTACATCAAGATGGCAAGATACAGTAGACGGTATACAGTACAGTATATACATATGAGATGAGTAATGTAGGGTATGTAAACATTATATGAAGTGGCATTTTTTTTAAGTGGCTCGTGATACATTTATTACATACATTGTTGAGTCAGTATGTTGAGTTGAGTCAGTATGTTGGCAGCAGCCACTCAATGTTAGTGATGGCTGTTTAAACACCTTGGTGATGTCATCAAGCAAGCCGAAACTCCCCCAATGCAAAACCTGCTGATCCTATGTAGATTGTATTTGCAATCAGCAACTATCAGGAAATAGTTGCTGATCACGTGTTCATAGTTTCATCAGCTGTTGTACAAATATGATACAAAACACAGATTGTGTCTGTAATGTCCATATTACAGACATACAAGGAAGTCCGTGGCAGTGATTTACAGATTGATTTATCAACTGCATTGGAGTCTGAGTATGAACCTGACAGCGAAAGCTTGAGTGACAGCTGTTAGGAACTCACTCAGTCTGGTAAGTTGGTGACGGTAGACTGCGACTGCTTTTGTAAAGCAAGGGAGCGTTGTAATGTCGTTGCTTGCTTAAATGTTGATTTGTTGTTACTCTTCTGTATGTGCCATAAWWWWWWWTTTTTTTAATTCAAGCAAGCCTGGGAAAGGACTGAAAAAACGCACTAAAGATTCAAGACAGAGAGAGACACCAGAAATCCAGTAAGTTGGTGAGGATACACTTTGAAACTGCTTACCTGACACTGACAAAGTCTTGTAACTGGTTACAGTTTGAGCCTAACTATTTAATGTGTACAGACCTGTAAAGGTCAAAGCAATGTAATGAAAACTTAACCACTGCCAAGCTTAAGCCTTTACAGACCCTTCAGATCTGCAAACATTTATGGTCGAGTCCTGGAGTAGGGAAAGGATTGAAACCAGCTATTAAAGGTCAACTCGTCGAGATGACTTTGCATACACAAAGTAAACACAGTGGGTCAATTTCCGCAACAACTAAGAGTGTTGAAGCGCGAGGATAAACCTTTCCTCTGTTTTGGTCTCGTAGCTCCCACGTTGTAGCAAAAACTCTGCTTGACTGTGTGTGAGCAACTTCCAACTGGGCACTAACGTCATCTCAACGTCTATTCTACGTTGAACCATGCAATTTCATTGAAATGATGTGGACACAACATTGATTCAACCAGTGTGTGCCCAGTGGGTTCTTGCACCGCACTCATTGCAATACCTGGGGTGCTGCTCTTTGCAACGTCATCTGGCTGAGTAAAGGAGGGAGAGAGAAAGATCGTTGAGGTGGAAGTAGAGGGAGAGATGGCTTGCTCACATATATATTGCCCTCGTTTCCTCTCTCACTCCCGCTCTCATCCTCTCCCCTCTCTCATATCTCTTCCATCTTTTCTCACTAATCCATTCATTTTCACTCATTAATTGAAACTACAGGGCTGGTTGTAGAGTGGAGGCAGAAGTGCATTTCATGGCTTATAAAAGTGTTGAATACAAGTGTTGACAGTGCTGAATGAAAACTTAAACATGTACTGTACTGTGTCAACAAATACAGCAAAGTCTCGCTCTAGTAGGGTTGCACATTTTGGGGAATATTCAGAGTTGGAAACTTTCCGTGGGAATTAACGGGAATATATGTGAATTAACGGGAATATATGGGAATTAATATTAATACCATTTAAATGTAGATGTTTTTTGCATTGGCTATATTTACCATATCATATGGAGACAGAAACAGAAACCTTTAACCTTATCATAATTAGACATAATTGCAAATGATTAAATCCTTCCAATAGGAATAAAAAAAACTATTTAGTTATGAATTTAACTTTAATTAAATGAGTTGAATCTTCACATGGGATGATTTCACTGAACAACAAAAGAAAGGGATTATTAAATGATTCCCAATGATCCATTGCATCTCCCAAAAACGTTTTCAACATACAAAATTATAGTCTAGAAACTGAAGCTTTGGTTGTCTTCCCCTCAGGCTCCCTGGACCTCCTCAATGTCCACCTCGTGAGCATCAGACTCTGAGGCCTCATCTTCACTGTCACTTTCCAAGGATGGCTCGTTGTCAGGCTCAAAAAGCCTCAAATTTGCCCAGATGGCCACAAATTATTCAACGCTTGTATTGGTCAGCCTGTTGTGTGCTTTGGTGTGTGTGTTCCCAAACAAGGACCAGTTGCGCTCTGAGGCGGCTGATGTTGGTGGGATTTGGAGGATGATGGAGGCAACAGGATAAAGAGCCTCAGATCCACAAAGTGCATTCCACCAGGAAGACTGCCATATTCTATCTCAAAGCCCTTGCTTGGAAGTGTACTTCACCAGTCTGCCAAGAACCTTGCCCTCATCCAGGCCAAGGTGGCGAGACACGGTAGTGATGACACTATAGGCCTTGTTGATCTCTGCACAAGACAGGATGCGCTTGCCAGCATACTTGGGGTCCAACATGTACCCTGCAGCGTGTATGGGCTTCAGGCAGAAGTCTTCACAGTTTCTGTTGTATTTCAGAACTGCAGCTTCCTCTGCTTGGAGCAACAGTGAAGTGGGCAGGGCAGTACGGATTTCTTCGCTTACATCTGCAAGCAGAGTCTGAACATCAGACAGGATGAAATTGTCTCCCTCAATCTGTGCAATGGCTACTGCTATGGGTTTCAGGAGTTTCAGGCTGCTTACGACACTCTCCCAAAATGCATCATCCAGGAGGATCCTCTTGATAGGGCCGTCCATATCGGCAGACTGTGATATGGCCATTTCTTGGAGAGACTCCGTCTCCTCCAGGAGACTGTCAAACATGATGACAACACCACCCCAACGGGTGTTGCTGTGCAGCTTCAATGTGGTGCTCTTATTCTTCTCACTTTGCTTGGTGAGGTAGATTGCTGCTATAACTTGATGACCCTTCACATACCTAACCATTTCTTTGGCTCTCTTGTAGAGTGTATCCATTTGTTTCAGTGCCATGATGTCCTTGAGGAGCAGATTCAATGCATGAGCAGCACAGCCAATGGGTGTGATGTGAGGGTAGGAGTCCTCCACTTCAGACCAAGCAGCCTTCATGTTTGCAGCATTGTCTGTCACCAGTGCAAATACCTTCTGTGATCCAAGGTCATTGATGATAGCCTTCAGCTCATCTTGTCACGCCCTGACCTTAGAGAGCTTTTTATGTCTCTATTTTGGTTTGGTCAGGGTGTGATTTGGGTGGGCATTCTATGTTCATTTTTCTATGTATTGGTATTTCTTTGTTTTGGCCGGGTATGGTTCTCAATCAGGGACAGCTGTCTATCGTTGTCTCTGATTGGGAACCATACTTAGGTAGCATTTTCCCACCTGTGTTTTGTGGGTAGTTATTTTCTTTTTAGTGTTTTCTGCACCTGACAGAACTGTTCGGTTTCGTTTCTCACTTTGTTGTTTTGTTCTAGTGTTCAGTGTTAATAAATATCATGAACACTTACCACCTTTGGTCCGATCCTTCCTCATGCAACGATGACCGTTACACATCTGCAATGTAGAGACCACTGTGCCTGTTGTCCCTTGTGTCTGTGATCTTGTAGAATACTGGTTGAGGGGTGGAGATGATGTAGTTAATTATTCCTTGCCCACGAACATTCGACCACCCATCAGAGATGATTGCAATACAGTCTGCTTTCTCTATGATTTGCTTGACCTTCACTTGAACTCTGTTGAACTCTGCATACAGCAAATTAGTAGATAAAGCATGTCTGGTTGGAGGGGTGTATGTTGGGCGAAGAACATTCAGAAATCTCCTCCAATACACATTGCCTGTGAGCATCAGCGGTGAACCAGTTGCATACACAGCTCGAGCAAGACATTCATCAGCATTTCTCTGACTACATTCCTCCATCTTTGTTGCATTCTTCACATATGACTTGGCACAGTATTTGCAAATGTACACAGCTTTTCCTTCTACATTAGCTGCAGTGAAATGTCTCCACACATCAGATGGTGCCCGTGGCATTTTCCTGTAAAGATTAGAACATTTTTGTATGAAAAAAAATCTATAAAATGCCATGTACAGATAAATAGTTAAGCAGTTAGATTAAACAACTCCTTTGTAATATAAATCTTTTGAAATGAAACATGTATGGAAACAGGTGAATTAACACTCCTCAGTTAGCAGGCTCAAGCAAGCTAAAACCCACATGGTAGCAATAACTGACTAGCAGAAATTGTTAACCAGTTAGAAATGTTTTAAACACACCACTATTTACTAGTTAACAAAACATTGTGTATGTCATATAAAGTATATTCACCCCACAAAGTATTTTAATCAAAACTTACCAGAAAGCATGTAGTCCTCGGCTCAGACAGTGTAGTAGTGTGGGCTCAATAGCATCTCATTAGTGTGCAAGATCTTGAGAATCAGCTGTACATGTGATGGAAGAATGCACTGTGCATGCAGAGGGTTGCAATTTCTTTGAATTGGGGATAGTTTAACCAAAATATGCCACAAGACCTAGAATTGCCTTATGTGTATCCCACAAAAAAGGTTCACTGTTATAAGCTAACGTTTTTGATTAATTTAAGCATATTCCCAAATTCCCGGGCTTAACTTCCCATGGAGAATTCCTGGAAAAATTCWGTTAATTTACCGGAAGGTTTCCGACCCTTTGCAACCCTACTCTCTAGTCGTGGTTTTATACATTTTGAAATCTCATAGTATCAACTTTGCTGTCCGCTCCAGGAAGCTGCAGACAGAGTTATCTGATTGACCAGCAGTGGGCCTCTAGGCCTCTGGACTTAATTTGATCTCCAGACCGTGCAGGTAGGCAGCTGAATTAAGTGCACCTATTGCCAACAGTGCCAAACAAATGAAAAAGTAGTAACAAAAGGCTTTATCGTTGGGCTGTTTATATAAATGTTTGGCGAGCTCTAATTGGAATGCCTTGGAGATCAACCAGTTGATTGGGTTCAACCGTTTGGTGACCACTGACTAAGAAGAACATTAGATGGATATTTGTTGTTAATCTTCTGTGTGTGCTATATCTTTTTAGTTTTCAGGCAAGAGTCAGAAAGGACAGAAAAAGCACACTACAGAGTCAAGACAGAAACCAGATAGAGGCCCACGAAGACTTGGACGCAGGATCAGAGGGCAGCGAGGGATGTCCAGAACTCACTCAGCCTGGTAAGTTTGTGATGGTAGACTGCGGCTGCTTTCATAAAACAAGGGAACGCTGTAATGTCATTGCTTGCTAATATGTGGATTTGTTGTTACTCTTATGTATGTTCCATCTTTTGGGGGTTTTCAGGCAAGTCTGGGAAAGAACAGAAAAAAAACGCACTAAAGAGTCGAGACTGAGACACCAGACCGAGACACCAGACCGAGACACCAGACCGAGACACCAGACCGAGACCCCAGAATGAGCCCCAAGAGGACTTGGCCGCAGGATCAGAGGACAGCGAGGGATGTCCAGAACTCACTCAGTCCAGTAAATTGGTGAGGGTAGACTTTGAGGCTGCTTACCTGACACAGAGGAAGTCTTTCCTTTATAGGTCCTCTCCCCTAACTCCCCTAACTCCCCTAACTCCCCTAACTCCCCTAACTCCCCTAACTCCCCTAACTCCCCTAACTCCCCTAACTCGCCCCCATCCTATTGTGTTGGACCATCATGTTAATTTGTTTGAATCTTTTCTTTGTTTTGTGATTAGGTTTTAAGAGAATGACTCCTCAACCCAAGAGGCCCTGGAGCAGCGGTGAGAGAACATCAGTGTGGAAGCATTTGGGAAAACTGAAAGCGCTAAAGAAGGTTCCCGACAAAGGGGATTGCCTCTTACGTAAGGGTCAGAGCCACTGAGTGTACAAAACCTCAAGGACACCTTCCTAATATTGAGTTACGCCTGGTCAGTTTGTCATGGAAAGAAAGAAAGGTGTCCTTAATGTTTTGTGCACTTAGTGTTAATAGCATAATAATTATACAGTTATGGATTATTTTTGCGGATTATGAGGGAAGCCCTGTATTACTACCTTGCATGTTCTGCAGCGTTGTAAAGATAAGGAGGGGATGACTGGGAGGCAGGTTGGAATTTATTGTCATGAATCTTGCCCTGGAGGCAGTTCTGCAAAGTGGTCACTAGCTGGAACAGGCACAAGGTAATAAAATCTGATTTTGATCCTAACCTTAACCACACTGCTAATTCTTACCTTAAATTATTTTCCACTAATGTTAACTATATAGCCAATTTTGACTTTGCAGCTGGCATATCTAGAGGAAATCGCGCATGTATGCCTGCAGGGGAAGATTCATGACAAACGTCAACCTGCGACTGGGAGAGGCAATGTAAAATCGTTAACAATTTTTTTCTCTCACAATTAACATGCCTTTTCTTGTTACAAGTATGTTTTATTATGAAAAGTACAATATCTCCATTTACAGTTGTACAATTATGGAGCATAATTGTACAATTTGTTTTTCAACATAAAAGACATACAAAAAATTATCACATTGGTATTTTAACGGTGTTATTGTAAGAGTTTAAATGTTTAAACAGAGGATACATCTAAAACAGTATAAAAAAAGTGCAGTATCTTACTTTAACATCAACTCATAACGTCACACTATAACTTCATGGGAGTCTTGTTGAAAGACTGCATGTTGTTTGGGTGTATTGAGTGACGTCTTCATCAACATTTGCAGAGTATTCCTGTAATATTTTCACCTCGTCAGATGTCAACAGCCTAGTTGGCTGCAGACCTTCTTAAGGAGTTCAAGTACTTTATTTGCCATTTGCAGGTATTACAAGTGATATACACATTGGAATTCCTTGTAGAAGCTCTCTCACATATAGGACAGTACTCCTGAGTGGCACAGCGGTCTACGGCACTGCATCTCCGTGCTTGAGGCATCACTACAGACACCCTGGTTCAAATCCAGACTGTATCACAACCGGTCGTGATTGGGAGTCCCATAGGCGGCGCACAATTGGCCCAGCGTTGTTCAGGTTTGGCCGGTGTAGGCCGTCAGTGTAAATAAGAATTTGTTCTTAACTGACGTGCCTAGTTAAATAAAGGTTAAATCAAATTTCATTTAAAAAGTACACACCAGTGGAGGCTGCTGAGGGGAGGACGGCTCATAATAATGGCTGGAATGGAGCGAATTAAATGGCATCAAACACCTGGAAACCATGATGTAGTTGATACCATTCTACAGATTCTGCTCCAGCCATTACGAGCCCGTCCTCCCCAATCAAGGTCCCATCAACCTCTTGTGGTACATACACATAAACAGTCAAATGTATCATAAGAACATCAATAAAAAATGCAAAGTGGCAAGTGGCAAGATCATAAAAGGGAAAAAAAGGTTGTCATGTTCTAAAAGTATGATGAAAACAGTTTAGGTTGCTTGATTTAACAGTCCGATAGAACTAGGATAGAAGCTGTTCTTGAACCTGTGATCCAGAAACTGCCTAGCAACCACTGGTCCTCACTAGACTGGTGCCCTGCATGTCTATTCTTTTATTGGAGCTTTTCAGGTTTTGAAGTGATATCTGTGTTTGTGGGACCACTTAGTGTCGGAATGAGGTGTATGCTTGTTCCCAATTCTATCAGAAATGAGGGTCCTCATTTGAAGGTCCTGTGTCAAGGTCCTCACAATTATAGGAATGTGTGTGTGTGTGTGTGTGTGTGTGTGTGTGTGTGTGTGTGTGTGTGTGTGTGTGTGTGTGTGTGTGTGTGTGTGTGTGTGTGTGTGTGGTGTGTGGTGTGGTGTGGTGTGTGTGTGTGTGTGTGTGTGTGTGTGTGTGTGTGTGTGTCAGCAGAGTGGTTTGTGTGTTTGAGAAGAGAACATGAATTCCTCTCCTCAGGCTGCTTGTTAGTCATTACAGTTTGAAGTCAGACATTCACTCCTGATACTAGTGGCTCTATAATGACCTTGCAATTTGAAACCGTCTCAGGATGTGTCCCGAATGGCACCATATTCCCTATGGGACCTGATCAAAGTAGTGCACTAAATAGGGAATAGGGTGCCATTTCAGACGCAGCCTCAGTCTCTCTACTTGGACCAACTCTCTGAGGGAAACTCCTAGGGGGCTGTATCGTTGTCTCATTTCCTTTCCTAGTGGGAGGCACAAGTCTACCAGAGTTCAACATATCTACTTTTTCCCCCYATTTGCCTTGCATCCACACACCCACCCACACACACTGTGATGACGAATTCCTTATGTTTTATTTACATAACGGTAGTTTGTAACAAGGTGGTTTGCCAATGGAAATAGGAGCGCAAATCTGCATTTGGTGCACATTTGATGCATCTCATTAGCAGAAATGTGTGAACTTTCCTGCTATACAAATTGAATAAATGAATGTGTAATGTCAGCTAATTGGCTGTTCGGATGTTCTAGAATATGGTAGTTAACAGGTTAATGGGTTTTTCTGTTAATAAGATGACAGAAGAGCATGAATAGAAGCACTCATTTATATTCATCAGCTGGTCTCAGAATATATGTCCCAAATAGAACCCTATTCCATATGTAGTGCACTTATTGTGACCAGAGCCATCCAAAGTAGCACCCTATGTAGCAAATAGGGTGCTATTTAGGATGCACAGAGAGGTGACGTTATCAGGCCTGAACAGAGGCAGAGCTGGGGTACTCTCTGAGGGGTAGAAGTGACCGGTGGTAATGGGAAAAAAGGAGGGAGGGAGGGACAGTAAAAAATGAACGAAGGAAGAACAGAGAAAGGAAGGAAGAGGGTGGTTGATGGAGGTCAAATGCTTCCCAGCTCAACTATGGTTTCTCTTCCCCCATACATGAAAAGAATGTATGAATAAATGTATAGATATTTTGGGAGACGCTAGCTGAATATGAACATGTGAAAGCAGACCTGTGGCTGCAGTGAAAACCATGCATGTAATCATGAGAAGCACATAAAGCCTGGTGTGTGTGTGTACCAGGGTTCAGTGTCTCTGGGAAATATCTCCGGATAAAAGACTTCTTGAGTGGAGCTGAGATTTCCATATATACAGTACCAGTCAAAAGTTTGAACACACCTACACATTCAAGGAWTTTTCTATATTTGTACACATTTTTATTTATTTAACTAGGCAAGTCAGTTAAGAACAAATTCTTATTTTCAATGACGGCCTAGGAACAGTGGGTTAACTGCCTTGTTCAGGGGCAGAATGACAGATTCTTTCCTTGTCAGCTCGGGGATTCGATCGTGCAACCTTTCAGTTACTAGTCCGACGCTCTAACCAATAGGCTACCTGCCGACCCTATATTGTAGAATAATAGTGAAGACATCTTCAACTGGAATGCTTTTTCAGCTTCAACTGGAATGCTTTTCCAACAGTCTTGAAGGAGTTCCCACATATGCTAAGCACTTGTTGGCTGCTTTCCTTCACCATGCAGTCCAAATAATCCCAAACCAGGTCATCTGATGCATCACTCCATCACTCTCCTTCTTGGTCAAATAGTCCTTACACAGCCTGGAAGTGTGTTGGGTCATTTGTCCATTTGAAAAACAAAATGATAGTCCCACTATGCGCAAACTAGATCGGATGGTGTATCGCTGCAGAATGCTGTGTTAGCTATGCTGGTTAAGTGTGCCTTGAATTCTAAATAAATCACTGAGAGTGTCACCAGCAAAGCACCATCACACCTCCTCCTCCATGCTTCATGGTGGGAACCACACATGCAGAGATCATCCGTTCACCTACTCTGCGTCTCACAAAGACACGGTGGTTGGAACCAAAAATCTCAAATTTGGAGTCATCAGACCAAAGGACAGATTTCTACCTGTCTAATGTCCATTGCTCGTGTTTCTTGGCCCAAGAAAGTCTCTCCTTCTTATTGGTGTCCTTTAGCAGTGGTTTCTTTGCAGCAATTCGACCATGAAGGCCTGATTCGCACAGTCTCCTCTGAACAGTTGATGTTGAGATGTGTCTGTTACTTGAACTCTGTGAAGCATCTTTTTGGGCTGGTAACTCTAATGAACTTATCCTCTGCTGTAGAGGTAACTCTGGGTCTTCCTTTCCTGTGACGGTCCTCATGAGAGCCAGTTTCATCATAGCGCTTGATGGTTTTTGTGACTGAACTTGAAGAAACTTTTGAAGAAACTCAAAGTTCTTGAAATTTTCCGGATTGACTGACCATGTCTTAAAGTAATGATGGACTGTCATTTCTCTTTGTTTATTTGAGCTCTTCTTGCCATAATATGGACTTGGTCTTTTACCAAATAGGGCTATCTTCTGTATACCACCCCTACCTTTTCACAACACAACGTATTGGCTCAAACGCATTAAGAAGGAAAGAAATCCACTATTTAACTTTTAACAAGGCCCTCCTGTCAATTGAAATGCATTCCAGGTGACTACCTCATGAAGCTGGTTGAGAGAATGCCAAGAGTGTGCAAAGCTGTCATCAAGGCAAAGGGTGGCTTTTGGTTACTACATGATTCCATATGTGTTATATCATAGTGTTGATGTCTTCACTATTATTCTACAATGTAAAAAATAGTAAAAATAAAGAAAAACCCTTGAATGAATAGATGTGTCCAAACCTTTGAAATATATATAACATACACACACAGAGCACAGCCGGACCCTGCACTTCAACACAGAAATCCTATAGCATCGCTCTCCCACTTTCCTACAGTTTTCCATATGGAAATTATAACAGCAACGTTGGAACATTAATACATTATCCATGRGTTTACATTGAGTGTACAAAACATTAGGAACACCTTCCTAAAATTTTGTTGCACCCCTTTTGCCCTCAGAACAGCTTTAATTCGTCGGGGCATGGACTTTTACCAGGTGTCAAGCTTTCCACAGGGATGCTGGACCATGTTGACTCCAATACTTCCCACTGTTGTGTAAAGTTGGCTGGATGTCCTTTGGGTGGTGGACCATTCTTGATACACACGGGAAACTGTTGAGCGTAAAAAAAACAGCAGTATTACAGTTCTTGACTCAAACCAGTGTGCATGGCACCTACTACCATACTCCATTAAAATGCACTTACATATTTTGCCTTGCCCATTCACCCTCTGTATGGCACACATACATAATCCATGTCTCAATTGTCTTGAGGCTAAGTTATCCTTCTTTAACCTGTCTCCTCTCCTTTATCTACGCTGATTGAAGTGACTTCAATAAGGGATCCTAGCTTTCAGCTGGATTCACCTGGTCAGTCTACTGTATGTCTCGGAAAGAGCAGGTGTTCCTAATGTTTTGTCCACTCAGGACGGATGTTAATGACTGGGCCATCTGTCTGCTGGCTGTTGACCACATTAGGACACATTATGTCTGAGTCCCAAATGGTACCCTATATAGTGCACTACTTTTGACCAGCGCCCTATGTCTTTATCAGAACATCTGGACTGCGTGACTTGTACTGTTCAGATAGATGCACACACACACGGTCCACAGAGAGGAGAAAGTAACAGCAGCCAATTTAATTCAAGTCCAGATAGAGCGTAGGCTGCAAACACAGCAAAGCCTCCACAGCTGTCAGACAGAAAGACAGAGAAGGAAAGGTGGAGAGAAAGAGAGAGGTAGAGAAAATAACAGCAGGGATAGAGACAGAGAACAAGAGAGAGGGAGATCTCTTTGTGCTGTTGTCTTCCCACTGTGTGAGTGTGACAGTGAGTGGGAGAGAGAGAAGAGAAGAGAAGAGAGGAGAGGCGAAGCGAGGAGCAGAGCAGTGAGGAGCAGAAAGGAGAGGGGAGGGGCAGAGAGGACAGGAGCGGAGCAGAAAGGAGTGGCAAGGTGAGGAGAGGAGAGGTGAGGAGCAGAAAGAATAGGAGAGGAGCAGAAAGGAGAGGGGAGGAGCAGAAAGAATAGGAGAGGAG